>NC_048299.1:97338335-97462467 GCF_013100865.1 Trachemys scripta elegans
CGGCGCTCGGCGGGGGGCCTGGAAGGCGGCGCTTTTTTTTGCTGCTTGGGGCAGCAAAAAATCTAGAGCCGGCCCTGCAGTTCACATACCCCATGGAATTGCCTGACCCCAGCAAAGACTTTTCCAAGGGACCAGAGTATAAAACAGGAGAGAGAGCGACCTCCTCATTATTTTTCCTCCTCCATCTCTCCTCGCGCCAGCAAGCTCACTTGAAAAACATCATTGAACTGGGGCAAGTGGTCCTGGCTTGGAGGTTTTTCCAGCCAGTACAGACTGTTGAAAGCTTTTGTGTGAGAGAAACCTTTTTTGCTTTTAAACTTATTAGCCTTGGTAAAGTTTAGGAATTAGCTTGCGTGTTTATCTTTTTATTTCTTTTGTAAACAACTCTGGCTTTTATATCTTATCACTTGCAAACAACTTACAATCTATCTTTCCCAAGTTAATAAACTTGTTTTTATCTAAACCTGTGTATTTGGTTTAAGTACTTGGGAGGCCTCCACTCGAGACAACAAGGCTGGTGCATATTACTTATCTTTTGTTGGAATGACAGAGTAATTTATGAGCGTGTACGGTCCAGTGGACTGCTGAACAGTACAAGACGCATATTTCTGCGGGGCAGAACTACTGGGACTGAGGAATATGCAGGTGTCTCCCTGTTTTTATTCGTGTATGGCTGGGCATAGCATTCATGTAGTTAGCTGGGACTTACTTTGCAAGCTGGATGCTTTCCACCTCTTGCCTCATCATCTGTAATAAATGATCTGCAGATTAAATTAGGCCCTCAACTACCTCTATGCAACCCTATTGTCTTCAGATTATTCCCTCAGTAACACCTATCTGTGACATTACTCAGGATACAACCTGGACTGCTGAACTTCCCTTAACTCTCCAGCCTAGGGTGCCTTTTACACTACTTTGCTAGTGAACAGCAAACCCTTCCAGGCTGTGTTCACTCACAGCCACCAGCAGGCAAAGTAACTCCCAACTGAGTACATGAATGCTATGCCCAGCCATTCATGAATAAAAACAAGGCGACACCCGGATATCCCTCAGTCCTTCAAAGCAACAAATATTTTTTTCCTTGTACCATAGTGTTCATGTAGATTAAGATGTATTTTAGCAAATGTATTCCTATTCTTCTGAAGGATACCCTATCACAAGCTACCATGTCTACTCATGCTGGCTTCTATCCTTTTGAAGTGGGAGAGATGAAGGATTACCTTCTTTGCAAACAGTATTCTTGCTTTAATCCATTTTATTTTACTTCTTGAAAATGTACTCTGTTTAGTGGTATCTACTGAAAGGCAGAGGGATTTTGACAAAGCACTATCAAAATGAAAAATCAGCTTAATTATTTCCAATATTTTAGTCCAAATTTTTTTAAACTCAAACCCAAAATATGCTGACATAAGATCCTGCATGTGCAGAATGATGCTAACACAAAAAGTACCATTTTATTCATTCTATCTGCTGTCCATTATAGCTGGTTCATGATTTAAATATATCACATTTAAACCAGCATAACTTAAGTCTTTATTGATGGGAAGCAGCATATTCTATTCAGTCTCTGAACCCGGGTCCCATTCCTAGGATATCCTTAATTTCTGCAAAGTTTGTAGTTTAAGGATTTGATCTTGAGTCTTAATGCAGGAAAAACTCCCATTGACTTATGATTGCTGAATGATGTTCTACACCAGAATTATTTCTTTTCTCTCATGCATTAGATGTTACGTGGAGGCCAGAGTCCTTTCAACAGAAAAGATAAGGACCAAAACATTTTGTCACATTTTGTAAGCAACTTTAATTCTGGCATTTTCTAACTCTTGAGTACTTGCCTTTCAATCTTAACAATCCTTTGATGTAGTTTCTTTGGAATAACTTAAGATTGTATTTCTCCCTAGTGAACTATACAACTTTTTCATTGTATGATTATTCCAAACTGTCTTTTGCAAGTGACTTTATCCTTTCTCTAACTCCTTTAGATACTTGTTCTTTTATGAAACAGGTGATTGCATTTTTACAAGCTGCTTATGCCTTTCTAGCTTCCTAACGGGCAGTCTGCACGTTGACTGACCCTATACGAATGTCAAAGCAGGATTTTAATGAATGGTCTTGTATTTATTTATTCATATTACAGTAGTGCCTAGATGCGCCAACTGTGGTGCAAGCTCCTCTGTGAAACGTGCCATATAAAGACATAGTCCCTGACTCACAGAACTTAGTCTAAATAGACAAGACAGAGGAGTGAAGTAACTTGCACATAGACATACAGCAGGTCACTGGCAGATCTTAGATTAGAACCCAAGTTTACTCCCCTCTCCTCCCCCATCCAGTGCTGTGTTCACTACAATAGGCTGCCTCCAGGGCCGGTGCAAGGAAGTTTCGCGCCCTAGGTGAAACTTCCACCTTGTGCCCCCCACCTCATCCAGCTAACCCCCCCCCCCCCCCGCGCCCCCCCCCCCCCCCCCCCCCGGGGGCCCCCCCCCCCGCAGCACCTCCCCCCCCCCCCCCCGTGGCAGCTAACCCCGCCCGGGGAGACCCCACACACACAGAAACTAACCCCGCCCAGGGAGCCTGACTCCATAGCAGCTAACCCCGCCCGGGGAGACCCCCCACACACAGAAACTAACCCCGCCCAGGGAGCCTGACTCCACAGCAGCTAACCCCGCACAGGGAGACTTCCCCCGCCCCTGCGGCAGCTAATCCCGCCCGGGGAGCCCCTCCCTGCAGCAGCTAACCCTGCCTAGGGAGACTCCTTCCCGCAGCAACTAACCCCGCCTGGGGAGCCCGAGTGAGCTGGGGCGGCTCCGCCTCCTCCGCTGAGCACGCCGGTGCCGCTCTAATTCTCCTCCCCTCGCAGGCTTGCGGCGCCGATTGGAGGAGACTTAGAGCAGGGGCTGTGTGCTCAGTGGAGGAGGCAGAGTAGAGGTGATCTGGGGCGGGGAGCGGTTCCCCTGTGCGCCCCCCCCGTTACTGCGGGCAGCCCTCTCCGCGTCTCCCCCCACGCCCCAGCTCACCTCCACTCCATCTCCTTGCCTGAGCGGGCTTTTAGGTGCCCCCAACCACTAAGCACCCTAGGCGGTCGCCTAGTTTGCCTAAATGATTGCACCGGCCCTGGCTGCCTCCCTTGATTGCACTATATTTTGGTTTTTAAAAATGGATGCATTCATCCTCTGTCTTGGAATTCTGGATATATTAATACCAAGACTGATAAGATTTTCAGTGACAAACTTACCAAGGTCCCCTACACATTATTTCTTGCATCTTCTAGCATAATGCACCACACAATCAGATTAGGAGAAAAAAAAGTTGTGGTTTTTGTTTTATTTTGTTTTGTCTGATCTGCTAAGAAATCTGACCTACAATGTCTCCATCAACTTATTGTGGGTCAATCACTATGTGAAGCTACCTAAACTTAATCTAAAGTTCTGTAAAAATGCTCTTCATCAAATAAGGATAACCGTATGAAAACCAGGCATCTCCTCCTCATTGTGTAGTATGCTATTTTGGTTTAAAGTTTGAAATAAAATAAGAAATCTTTATACCCTGGAGTTCAATGGGGTGCTGGCCATGATCAGTGCTCCCACATGCTCCCACAATACAAATAAATAGAGAGAAAAAACCTACATAGGGAAAGACCAGTTGTAAAAACTGCATTGCAGAATTGTGGAGGTCAAGGATAAAAGATGTTTGGGCACCTAATCCATCCACTGTCCATAAAATTGAAATATGAAAATGCTAATAGCAATAAAGAGACAAAATAAGGAAGAGATAGAATACTTGTATCTTAGTGACCTTGCAGCTCACTGCTCAGGGCAAATTTGTGGTGTTAAATTCCATATTTGTGCTTGACAATAACCTTTCGTATACTCAGTAATTTCATGGTGATATTAAATCGAGAATTAAAGTGATCACACAGCAGATTGAAGGGCTAGACATTTATTAGGGCCTAATCCAAAACCTGTTGCAGTAAATGGGAGTCTTTCCATTGACCTCAGTGAGTGGATCAGGCCCTACTGCAGTAGTGTTATAAAGCAAGGTTTGATCCCTTTTGATAGGTTTGTATAGTGGTGCCATAATTTTTCCTATATTTATTATTTGTATTACAGTAATGCCTAGAGGCCTTGACTAAGATTGGGTCCCCCTGTGATAGCTGCTGTACACAGTAAGAAAATTCCTGACCTCGTGCATTTACTGAGTTTACATTCTAAGACCCCAGTCCTTACTCATTTGCTTAGTTTTATGCTCTGTGAATCATCCCATTTACTTCCAGGGGACTAATTACAATGCATGAAGTTAACAATGTGCATACACTGTTGCAGGATTGTGGTCTAAAAGATGAGAGAAGGAAACATTATTGCTATTAGACAGATAGGGAACTGAGGCACAGACAGATTAAATAATCTGCCCAAAGTCACACAGGTAGTCTGTACCAGAGCTGGGGATGGAACCCAGATCTCCTACACTCTTGTTCAACACCAAAACCACAACAGCTCTGTCTTTGCTGTCTCTTCTTAATGGCAGGAGTCCATGTACCTCTGATGCACTACTAAAAATAGCCCTCATAATTGTATGATATAAAACCTATATTTGTGTGTACAGCAGACAGTGTTGGCCAAAAAATGAAAAGAGTGATCTTATTTATTTTTGCCATTGACTTGCCAAAATTTACCTACATATGAAGCAATTGCTGGAATCAGAGTTATTGACCAATTCTGTTTATTTAGAATGATCAAAATAATTTTGTACCAAAAATTAAAAGGATCCTTAAAGTTTAAAGGAAAATAAAAAGCATAATGCAGCATGAGCTTCTAGGTATTTCATGATGTACACATTCTTCAAATTATTTTTAGAGGAAAAAATCTTTAAACTCTGAGATGTTCATTTCATCTTCATTTGTTGGAGAATTTATATATTTGGGCCTGGGTATGAGTTATAATTTTGAAAACGAGAGACTGAAAATAATGGCTTAGGGTCAAATTTTCAAATTGAGAGTTCTGGGCACTTTGCAGAATCAGGCTATAAGGCAAATTTTCAGAAGCATTTCAGTGATTAAAATCCCTAAACATAGAGTCATTTTAAGGGATTGTCTAAGCTAGATGATTTTTTTTTAACCTTGTGTTAATTGACTGCTGAGTAACTCATGGTAGTTAACATGTTTGTAAAGGTTAGTCTGGACACTCTCTAAACACTTGATTCAGGATACATGTAAATCACAAATGTCTGTAGCCTGGTTCAAACCTTTCTGGAGTATCCAGAGTAGCCTTTACAAATGTATTAAATACTGTAAGTCACTTGGCAATGGAGCTGGTCAGGCATTTTTCAATGAAATTTGTTGAAACAAACTTTTCACTGAAACATATTGGTTTTGACTAAACTTTCTCAGGTCTGGGGTAGGGGAAAGAGAGAGAGAATGTGTGTGTACACAGCCCAGAATAACCAATAGCTCAGTAACTACAGGGTTAGCCTAGGCTGTGGGAGATGCATGTTCAAATCCCTACCTTGAATCAGGCAAAGAAGGGACTTTAGCCTGGATTTCCTACATCCTAAGTGAGGGCTCTCAACCTTTCCAGACTACTGTAATCCTTTCAAGAGTCTGATTTGTCTTGAGTACCCCAAGTTTCACCTCACTTAAAAACTTCAGAATCAGACATAAAAATACAAAAGTGTCACAACGCACTATTACTTACTTACTCATTTTTACCACATAATTATAAATAAATCAATTGGAATATAAATATTGTACCTACAATTCGGTGTATAGTATATAGAGCAGTATAAACAAGTCATTGTCTATGAAGTTTTAGTTTGTACTGACTTCGCTAGTGCATTTTATGTAGCCTGTTGTAAAAGTAGGCAAATATCTAGATGAGTTGAGGTGCCCCCTGGAAGACTTCTGAGTACTACCAGGGGTACATGCATCCCTGGTTGAGAACCACTAGCCTATTGCCCATACGGGGGTTGGGAATTCTCTCACACACATATATATGTACTTTTATTGTGGGGGGGAAAAAATCACTAAATGGAATTCTTGATTTACAGCCAGTCCTACATGGCAATCAATTAACTTGAAGTAAAAAAATTCTAGTGTAGACCAAATAGCTACAGTTGCTGACTAAAGTCAATAAGTGTTGAAAGTACTCAACACCTCATAGATGTAAGTTTCTCCATACCCAGATCTGCAATCCTATTTTCTAAGCTGTGCTTTCAGGAGAGACTGGCAATTGTGCAATAGTACTGATGTAGATCATATCTACTGAGGTTTACAGGTACCTGTGCCACCACACTCATTTCCAATTGTGATCCACACCAAACTGGAACAGGATTCCCGAGAATCTTAAAAACATAGAATTCTAGAGCAGATTCCAATGTAAAAGTCTGCAGGTTCCTTGGATTAGAAGCAGCTGATTATTTTTACTCTCTGAGTCCTTGAAAGATAAAGACTATTGCCATTGTAGTGCTGCACAATCTCCCTGATATTCAATTAAGGTGAGTCAATCACCCCAGAAGTTAATTGTTGAAAACTGCGGAGAGGTTGATTAGCATGAGCACTGAGAAACTGCCACTGTTCATTGCAATAAAAGGGGTATCCTTTAGTGCTACTGTTGCTTTCTACATGTTGCATCCTGTCTGAAGCCTGATTACAAAGCCTCCAGGATGTTGGCAGATGTAGTGTTGGAGCTTGATAGTCACTCTGGCAATAGGAGATGGACAAAAACCAGAGATATTTATGCAACCTTATTGAGAGGGTGGTTCAGATAAATGGGACTTGAATCCAAACTACCCCTGATTGAAGAAGTTTTGTAAAGCCATTCTGGTTTTGCCTATTATAATGTTTTCAGCCCTACTGAAAGCAAGGACTAGCAGTAATTTCATGAGTCACTTGATCATCTGAGTTTTTTACCCAGTTTTTAAGACTAATAGAGTGCTAGGAGCCTAGAGCTGACCCTACAGCCTAGTCACTAAGGTACTAGCTATTTCCTCCTGGAGTGGACTTAATTGGGAGATGGGTGCTTAGTGGCAATTAGGCAGGAGGTGGGTGAGCTAATGAAAGCAATCAACTCATCAGCTGGGAACAGTTAAAGGACAGGAAGGCAGTACAAAGAAGAAGGCTGGTAGCAGCTAGGGGAGCTAGCATCTTAATCTGAGGAGAGCTTTCTCCAGAGTAGGTAAGGGGAAGTTTGCTTCTAATTGTATGGTGCTGCACAAGGCTGTACTTGTGGTGGGGACCCAATAAATAACACACTGGTGTTTATCAGCTTGAAAGCACTGAGCCTCTTTTTGCAAAGGGTGGAGAAGGAAGCCTGTCATACAGACCCAAGAGGATGGTGCAGAGAAACATTTGAATGTCTGAGACCAATGCTGAATGCACTCACAAAGTTAGATGTTAGTAACGAAAGTACAATATTTTCCTGAAAGGAGGCATTCTCTCTAAATGCCATCTAGATTAGTGGAGATATACCTATCTCATAGAGCTGGAAGGGACCCTGAAAGGTCATTGAGTCCAGCCCCCTGCCTTCACTAGCAGGACCAAGTACTGATTTTGCCCTAGATCCCTAAGTGGCCCCCTCAAGGATTGAACTCACAACTCTGGGTTTAACAGGACAATGCTCAAACCACTGAGCTATCCCTCTCCCCTGTATGCTGCAGCATGTAAGAAAAGTGGGTGAGGAAGAAACTGGGAAGGCTCCTTGAGCTTTTAGGCATGTGGGAGGAAGTTACAGCTAAGCAAATGTCATTAATATTTAATAAATATATCCCATCCATCTCATTATTGTTAGCTTCATGAAATGAAGCTAATCATAGCTCCGTATGCTTTGCCTGGCAAAATGCCCCCTTGCTCCTACTCATTCTGTTTATGAGTATATGACTGATAAGATCTGGGGTGCAGCAAAATGTGACGTTCAGGAGAAACTCCTACCCCCTCTCCACAATGAATAGTAAAAAGCCCATTAAGCCAGTTGTGACTTGAACATGAATTTATTGTCCACTCTGAAGATTTTGCAGTTTGCATTGAGGTTTCCATGGGGAAGCAATGGCTGCATTTAGGAGTAACTTTCATACCACTACTTCTGCATGATAAAAGCATTTGGACAGCAGCTCACCACAGAGGTGCCTTTATCATGGCACTATATAGGTCAATGGCTTGTTTTTGACAGTTGATGACTCGGGGGGGGATATAAGACATCTCTGTGTTTGTATTTATGAGAGAAATTATTTATACATTCTAGAGCTTCTGTGTCTGTAGGGTTAAGGAAGTGGGCAAAGCATCCAATGTTGAAAGCATCCAAGCCGTAATGTTTGTTATCTCTTTTTCAGAGCTTGAGGTTCCCTTTGCATTTTAACTTATCTCCAAGTGTATTTATCAAGCCAGGCTTTTCTGAACAGACAAACATAAGCTTTGTGTGTAGAGAGTCTAGTCAAAGGGGGAGGGATAGCTCAGTTGGGGGGAGCATTGGCCTGCTAAACCCAGGGTTGTGAGTTCAATCCTTGAGGGGGCCACTTAGGGATCTGGGGCAAAATCTGTACTTGGTCCTGCTAGTGAAGGCAGGGGGCTGGACTTGATGACCTTTCAAGGTCCCTTCCAGTTCTAGGAGATAGGATATCTCCATTAATTAATTAATAACAGGTATTAAAATAAGAAAGACATAAAATGATCAGACCCAATTTTGCTTGGATCTAGCATGGATTCTCAAGAGCAGACAAGATCCAAGAATCTACCCTGTGCAAGAGCCAGTGGACATCACAATTTCTGTATTACTCTGTGGCTCCATAAACGGCAGGTAGGAGAGAGGGCTGCTGAGAAGGGAAGTGCATGCCACCAACCAAGAGCTTACTCAGATGGGGTTTCCATCACTTCCCTTGGGAGAAACTCTAATAGATGTTAACTCTTGGAACTTCTTTCTGATGTCCAGTGTCAACTATTCCTTTGTGTAATTTCTTATTTCTACAAGCTATACACCTTCAGAGCATCCTAACTACTTATTTGCCTTAACTGGAAATTATTCTCCTATAGACCGCTATTGAAGCCTATTCTAGCTCTTATTTGTCAAGTAAATTATTAAATCTCAACGATGGCAACTCCCGGTGTTATGTTGCATCCCATATGCTTTATGAAAATATCCTTATGAATGTGAATATGCTGTAACTGGAATATGCTTTATGCAAAAGGTCTCTTGTAAGGTATCATTACAAATCTTATAATCTACTGAATGTGTTCCATCCTATTTGTTTGCATGCAATATTTCTGTGTCTGGAGTTAGGAGAATAAGATATAAACTTGTATTACCGATGTAAACATATTACGTGAAAACCATTAAGGGTGCTTCAGAATCAATGAACTGTTAATGGCTCTGTTTACCTGTAAACCTTCCTACACTTCTCACCTGTCCTATCCTTTATAAAGTCCCTCTCAGAGATAGTCTGGCCTTAGGTAGGCGCACTGAATAGCAAGGGCATAATATCTCTTTTCTCCTCCTGCAGTGCAACTTATGTAAGCAGTTGTGGGCAAGGACTGCTTCCTCCTGACTTCCTCTTGTAGCCCATGGGGCTACCTTGCCTTTATTATATCAAGTTTATCAATATTATTATGTTCAGCTATAATGTAAAGAACCTACAAGCCTGTATCCTGTGAGACATTAGCGTGAGCAGTTGGCTTGAGCCCTACAAACACTGGCACAGATAAACAGCCTAACTTTTGGGGAACTGGAAATAGAGTGGTGGTGGGGATTTTGTGCATAATGACATCAGCCAACCACAGAAACATGAGCTAACACCAGCTTTTGGAAAGAACATCCAATCCCAAGAGTTCCATGGCAAGAAACTGATGTACATGATAATAAGTTGAGATCATTAATATTCTAACCTATAGAAGGAAACCTCAACATTAGGAAGGTGAGACAATACAAATAAGGAAGAGGAGAGAAACCTCTATTGAATATGTATTAGACGTGGTAATGTCAGTAACATATTATAAAAGTGGCATCCTAGGCTGGAGGCAGTAGGGGAGAGAGAGAGACGTAGCCCTTGGGAGGTGCCAGAATGATGGCCACTCATGAAGATGAGGATGGTGATGAAGAAGACAATGGCTAGCACTTCAGGTTGTCCTACAAGAGATGGTGTGAGTACATGTATGTTCAAATGAACATTCAGTAGTGTCTCTCTCTACTTTACTGAGTTAGAATGTTTGTGACTTTGCTAAATGGATTAATAAATTATTTGTAAATATAGAAGAGTTCCTATAGTGTGAGTATTGTAACTGTAAACATCAGGGTTCCCAAATAATATGCAAAAAGAACAGGAGTACTTGTGGGACAAGTACTCCTATTTTTTGCAGATACAGGCTAACACGGCTGCTACTCTGAAACCAAATAATATGGTAATTTTAATAATACTGGGCTTGATCTTGGGAAAACAAACCTGTCAATCCTCAAAGTGATAACTGGAAATTCTTAAGTAATCAATATAAGTAATACATAATCTATAGATCAGGCTACACCCAGGGTGTACAGACTTTCCAAAAGCCTATGAAAATCGCTGGACCAGATCTGTTCCTTCCAGACTCAGGCTCAGTAGATCAGACAAATGGTTTGACTTGATTTCATTAGGACTCACTTTAGTGGGTGGAAACCAATGACAATAAATAAATAACTGATGGCACCTACAGTAATTGTACCATCTCTTCTTACTGAAGAATTGTCTGTTCCCAGAAACTTGGTGCGAAATAACACTTTATTATGTGAAGATGAGATCCATCTAATATGCAAGAATAACAACTGCATAAGCCAATAAAAAACCTAGGCCATCTGGCCCTTCAGCACTACTTGCTGTATCTCCATTTGGTGTGATAAACTAAAAGCTGTTTTCTATGGGCACACTAAGGCCAACCATCTTTTCTGCAAAAATATCTGTTGTCTTAGCCATTCATTAGGTCAAAGAGGAATCGCTGATCTCATTTTTAGTTACTGTTCTGTGTCCCCCCGCAGTTTCTTATGGCACCTCCACATGCTCATGCATAGAATCATGCCAAATTTGGTGCTTGCTTTCCACAGGGATTCACGTAAAGGTAGTCTCCAGTTCTCTGTGAGGATTTGCTGTCCAGAATTTCTCAAAACAGGCAAGTTCTGAGGTTGAAACCACCTTCATGTCCTGCTGCTCCTTTGCTATCCAGTGACTGCCACTTTCAGTTCCTCCAGGCTGCTGAAGCCTCATGTGCTCTGACTCCACCGCCTCCATGGACCTAATCCAAGGAAGGAGTATCTCTTTTCCTACTGTTCTAAGCTGTTTAGGATGGGCCTACAAAACAATTTTACACACGTTCCTAACTTGTCCAGTTTGTCTGTCCATTGTGTCACATCTCTATGTGTAGAACAAACATTAGGATTTTGGGATGAGTCAGTGAAATGACTCCTTGTGCCTGACCCCCAAATTTAATGATCTCATTTGGTTCAGAAATCTTTGGGCTGCCACCAGCTTCCTTTGCATAGAAGAAGTGGAGTCCAATTGCTCCTCCTTAAAAGGATAATGCTTTAAATAACTTGGACGGCTGGGGCTTCTAGGCTCTTGATGACTGTGGGAGAGTTTGAGTTTTCCTTTCTCGTTCCCCATTTGTTTGAGTATCTAGTGGAAAAAATTCAAATAACTAATACACTGAAGAAAATCACATCAGAAAGATGCTGGATCCATCAAGTTAACTATTGATCATGGGATGTTTGTCCAGCTCTGAGAATTTCCAGCATTGGGCTGAGCTAAACTGTTTTGCATCACATGTACCAAATACCGCACATAGCCCTGAATTATTTTTCCCATTTTTATTAAAGTGAATATAATTCAAATAAGAATCGTACAAGTATATTAGAAGGCAGAATTAGGGGCAGTAATCCATCGTTAATTTCTGATTATTAGAAGTCCAAGTATCTGTCACCTAAAACTACCAAACAGACTTTGGGATATTTAACAAAAGTTTCAGACTCTGTTTATAGTATATGACTAGCATACTCACCCCTCTTTTAATGGCAGCTTTAAAGCCCCAGTTTGACAGATGGGCAGAGAACGATGAATGCAGCAAATTCTGAACCTGTTGGAAAAGAGTTCCTCTGACCTCATTTTATTTTATTAGGTTTGTTTGTTAGATGTAGAGAAAACCCTTCAAGTACAGGTTCGTAACTTGCCTTCCTCCATTCTGAGAGATTGCGGTCGGTGGGAGATTTTGAACCTGGTTGCATTTAGTTCCAGCTAAAAGACCATCTGTGCTCTAGATTGCCTTCAAAATAAAATATTGCGCTCTAACATCCACCTCTCAATCTACCCCTACCCACTCTGAGATGGGAGGAAAGAGAAAATGGTGTGCCAATGAACCATCTGCTCATTTTTCTTGTAAAATGTGTGGTCTATTTCCCTAGATAGATTATCAGACCCTTACTGAAAGCTACTAATCTGAAACTCTTCTCTTTACTAAAATTGAATTTCCAGTACATCACTCCCCTATTTCATGTAAACCTGGCTCTCTCTATGGATGTGCAGCTGTCTCTATGTATTTTGAACACGGCCCAAAATATGTAGGATGGTGGAAATGTCAGAACATCAATTTTAAACCACACGAAGAAATGTGCATGTGGTGGGATATCAGCATTTGTACTTTTTGAGCTTGCCACCCTTCTAATTTGGTATTTGTGGGTGAGGTGTTTTATTTCTTTTGGATTTGCATGAGTTTTTATTATTGAGCATTATTTGGCCATACTTGCAATGAACAAATCAGACCATCAGATGTTTATACATGTACCCTCACTGAAACCTTACATTTTTGACAATACATGAATGGATATGCTAGGAAACAAGAGAGAACAGACCTGCTATATAGAAAGCATGTTTGAGAAAGCATGCTCTTACAGTCCATGTTCTTAGAAAATCTGGAGGAAAAAAAACAATAACATTTTTATATTGGAAATTGGTCAATATAACTTTCCCTGTGTACCATATGTAGGATGACGTCTTAAAAACCAGCCATTTTTAAGGCGCTCTTGCACTATGGACATTGAACCTGTGTTCACTTAAACCAAGGGCAAAACTCCCATTGCCATCTGTGATAGTAGGTTTGGGACTGTTAGCGGTAAGAGGTTCTGGATAAGCTTGTACAAACCTCTTTATCTCCCAAGTCAGAAAATGTTATACTGATAAAGTAAGTCAGAAGGAAATTATTGAAAACTCAAAAGAATTATTTTCCTCATGAGCTATTGAATTCACCTATATAATGAAAGGTGAAAATTAAGTGTTTAATTTTCCTGCTGATTAATGGGAGTCAAGCTAGCTGCCAAAAATTTACAGAACTCCAGAGAACTTGGAACTAACTTTTGGTTTAAGATGAATGCACCAAATTCTGAACCTGTTGTATGTACAGGATAGCTCTGCACGGGTCTGCCCATTTCTGAGGGTCAAAGAATGGATGAGAGAGGAGGGGAGAGAAGTGGCTCTATATAGCTCCCATACTTAGGACCTGGAGAACTGATGAAGTTGCTGGAATTGCTCCTGTAATCTTACCCCTCTGTAAGATTTATTCTGGACAGGGTGTCTTCTTTTGCTTGGCAACTTCTAAATGGTTTGTCCAGGGTTAATTCTAAGCCTTTCAGGTAGGGTGTGTGTGTGTGTGTGTGTGTGTGTGTTTCTCCCTCTCTCTCTGTCTCCTCTGTGGTTTCACCTCCTTTTTGTACTCTGTTTTAAAAACATCTCTCTGTCTTGTACATGGAGTGCAGTACTCAAATTTCTGTACTAGTTTCATAATTAGCCTCCCCTTTAAAACTGAAACATCAAATGCCTCAGAGCCAGCTATTGTCAAAAGTAGCCTTATTTCTGACTGTCATTTTCTTTGCTGGCACCCAATGAAATGCAGAGTCAAGCGCTCACTAAACCTTCTCCAGTTTTCCACATTTCCTGAATTTCAGCTCCAGTGTGGCTTTTTAACTGTTCTGATAAACAGATATAATCTTGGTTCCTTTTTACTCTTGGTATCATGTGATGTCAGTGGTCACTCAGTGCTTGCAGAAGCTCTGCTTTATTTCGTTTCTGATTCCAACTGGCTTTCATAATGATGGTGCCCTGTCCAGACTCTGGCTGCGAAGCACAGCCCTTAAAGGAACAGCCCCCAATACTCATAGCCATTGCTCCCCTTTGCCCATGTTCCCATGTATGCTAGAGCTAGGGTGACCAGATGCCAAAAATGAAATATCGGGACGCCGGGGGGGGCGGAGCAAAAAAAAAAAAAAAGGCCGCCAGAGCGTGCCACCGCCCCGCTGCAACCCTCTGCAGCCGCTGGCTGGACCCCCAGCTCTGCACTCAGAGATGCAGCGCTCGGCTGCTCCTCTGTCCTAAAAGCCAGCCTCCCTCCCGGCACGGGCTTGTCCCGCCTCCGCACACAAAGGCTGGTGCAGGAGGCAAAGTCCCGGGGGGTGGGGCCGGGAAGGCCGCAGGAGCTGGGGACAGCGAGAACCCACCCGGGGCCGGGAGAGCCCCGCAAAGGAGGCACAGGTCCCCCCTTCCCCACCCTGTAGCTGCCATAAGCTCCAGTGGACATACCGGAGCGCTCCCCCCCCCTTGGTGTGTGTGGGATTGCTGAGCCAAACCGCTTCCTTCTTCCCCCGCCGCCTCCGCTCCACTCATGGGCGGGAGGTTTTGGGTTACAGCGCCCGCACCCCAGGCCCCCAACAGCTGCCGTGCTAAGAGAGAGGCACGGACTCGAAGCAACTGCCCGACACTCCTCCCTCCATCCCCCCTCCACACATCCCTCCTCCGCTGGCCTCCAGGCGCAGCTGCTGCACCGCACCACCCTCTTAATCTTCATGGCGGCCGCGTCACACACGCTGATGTCCAGCCTCCCTCCAGCGCTTGCGCTGCCACCATACAGCTGATCAGCACGCAAGCGGCATGCGTGGGGAAGAGGTAGGGCCAGGGTGGGGATTTGGGGAGCTAACCAATGGGGAAGGAGGGGGCGGGGGGGTGAAAGCCAGAGTGGAGGGCAAAAATTGCTTCTTTGTCCAGTGTCCCGACCAAACATCGGTCGGGATGTGGGACAAACAAGTAAATATCGGGACAGTCCCGGGACGTCTGGTCACCCTAGCTAGAGTAAGGGTGAAGCCTCTGCCTCTGGGCCTGCTGCTCTGGGGGTGGTATCCTCTCCTGGATCCTCTAGAGCTCAGCTAAGTGCAGAACACTGTCTGGGCTGTGCACCCACAGAGTGCTAGGGCCATGTCTTAGCTTTTGTTGCCACCTCCCTTGCTAAAGGGGAGACTCCACTCATCTTCCCACCTCAACTACCCATTTTTCCATCTCTCACATGCACACCTTGACTCTATTGCCCTCTGTGCACAGTTCAACCTTCCTGAGCTCATGCACAAGGCCCTTGCCCACAGCCAGTCCTTTGCTTAGACCCATTTCTGCCATGCTCCCGTCAGGAAACCTAGCTGATGTGTATATGAATTTATATTTTTACAAACTATATGGGCATTAAATGAATGCTCTTGTAACATTTTCAATAGACTCTAAAATAGACCAATTGATGCTCCAAGGGGATGATCCAGTGGTTAGGGCACTAGCCTAGCCCTTGGGAAACCTGGATTAAATTCCCTGCTTTCCCACAGACTTCCTGTGTGACCTTCAGCAAATCACTTAGTCTTTCTGTGCCTCAGTTTCCATCTGTAAAATGGGGATCATAATATTTGCCTCCCGTATAAAGGTGTTGTGAAGATTATGAAACACTTTGAGCGCTACTGATGGAAAATGCTATGTAAGAACGAGGTATTATTACTATATATACACTATTAAATTCCCTTGATGTCTCTTATTCTGGTCCTCTGTTTGAGCATTGTCTATACTTTCCCCAGCTGTAGGTTAAGGAAAGCGAATGGGGAATGGTATTTGTTTCATCCAGGATCTCATCTGTACCTGAACAAATCTTGTTTTGATCTTTAAATGCAGGTGACTTGTTTACATTCAACAAACTGAGATTGAGAGGGTTTCAACTGTTGACAGAGCTACTGATAAAATAGGCAGCCTTCACTGAGAAAAAGTAATTGTAGCAGAGGTCAACTGACCTATTCAGGCTAGTGCTTTTGTGATTCCAGCTTTCTGAATTGGCTCAGTGATTTCATCAAAAGTAAGTCATCAAGGGAGAGTCTCATGTTGTGCTTTGTTTGTTCAGGATCCAGGTGCAGCACATGTTTGTAATGTGAAAGTGCTGATATTGTACAATTTCTGCAGCATAAGTAAAATCTATCACAACACAGACCTCACCCTCTACCTCATTTTTCTTTCTGCAAGTCAGTAAGGTGCCTTTCTCCCCAGTTTAATATTCCTAAAAGAGCTGACTCTAAAGGTGTCACGTAGCATGGAACATACTGTTAGATAAGCATTCAAATTCTGCTTCATAGATATTAATGAATTTCATATTATTTTTCTGCTATGTTGATAAACACCCGCCATAAATCATGTCTCACTCAACTGTTTTTAGGAAATATTTTCATTGTAATGTGGAAGATACAATGATTATCCCCTAATAGTTCAGCAATATCTGCAGGGATCTCCCTCCCCAGTGGTCGGTTGATAATTTAGTCAGTTGGAAATCTGAATTAAAATTAAAACATTAATACACACTTTAAAAGCATATGCAATATATGCAAAAATACTTGTACCTGAGAATGCATAGTGGGTTCCTCATACAGCTGTTATTTATCACAGTGTCGACACATTTGTTTTGGCTATATTGGCCTTCCTAATAATTACAAATTCTGATTTGTAAGCAAGGTCTGAATGAGCTCTCCCCTGACAGCTAGTTATGAGCCAGGGGGTGGGGAGGAAAAGCTTCAGGACCAGACTGTATTTACATGAACACATCTACTCTGCCTAAGTATCCAGCAGACAGAGCTTTGATGCCCACGTGATCAATTTTGGCTGCTGTTGGGTTACAAATCACTTTAGTTTTGAATGTGGGGGTCATGAAATGTTGTTGCCCTTATTGTATGAGTAAAGGGCAGCAGAACTGTACTTAGCCTGCCTGAATGAGGGGGGGGGGGTCTCTCTTGGTGTGTAATTTGTGCTAGGGCTTGCCAGGGGCAGCACCTCTAGGCTTGGCAGTTCATAGCCCTGGGACCTCTGGGCTTGTCACATCAGTTATTAAAGTAATAAACTTGCTTGAGCCCTGGCACCTTTTCATTACAAATTAAGCACTGGTCACCCTCAACTGAACTGCACTCGCTAAGCAGGAGGTTTGGATGCCATATTCTAGTGAAGAGAGAGAGGGTGGGGCACAGGTGTTTTTCTTGGTGAGGTGGGCTCTGCCTAAGAGTCGCAGGCACTATTTGACCTGCCCCTCTCTCCTGTTTAGAGATCGAGCTGATTAGGCTCCATAGAGAGTCTTTTGGTTTAAGTGACCACTAGAGCTGAAATCACTGATAATCAGGTCTAAGTGCTTAGATCTGCTGTGGGACAGTGTTTCTGTGGAAGAGAGAGTCCAGCCTGCACCAGCAGTGAGGTTCCCCCATTGAGAGCTGAAATCACTGAGCTGGGTGGACTTCCAGAGGTCACTGTGGCAGGTGACGGTACAGGGCCATTGGGGATGGAGTTGTGGAGTGAACAGTGGCACAATGAACAACAGCAGCCAGAGCATTTGTTTGTTGGACTATGTTTTAGTGATTTCACTCCAGAATGCTAGATTTGTGAGTGGGAAATTTATATAAATATGTTTCCTAGTAGGCCAAGATTTTTAAAATGCATTATTTGCCAAGGTCGTTCTCTCACACATCGCTATCTCGAGAGGTCATTATCTTGGGGCGTTTCTGTACTAAACTTTATTATAATTAATTTTTATGTAAGAACAGCCATATTGGATCTAATCAATGGTCCATCTACCCCAGTATTCTGTCTTCTGACAGTGGCCAATGCCAGGTGCTTCAGAGGGAATGAACAGAACAGGGAATCATCAAGTTATCTGTCCCCTTGTCGTCCACTCCCAGCTTCTGGGAAACTGGGCTAGGGACACTCAGCATGGAGTTGCATCCCTGCCCATCCTGGCTAATGGCCATTGATGGAGATAACCTCCATGAACTTATCTATTTCTTTTTTGAACCCTGTTATAATTTTGGCCTTCATAACATCCCTGGCAAAAAGTTCCACGGGTGACTGTGTACTGTGTGAAGAAATATCTCCTTTTGTTTGTTTTAAACTTGCTGCCTATTAGTTTCATTGGGTGACTCCTGGTTCTTGTGTTAAGTGAAGGGGTAAATAACACTTGCTTATTCATTTTCTCCACACCAGTCAAGATTTTATAGGCCTCTATCATATCCCCTCTTAGTCATTTCTTTTTCCAAGCTGAAAGTCCCAGTCTTTTTAATCTCTCCTCCTATGGAATCTGTTCCACACACCTAATCATTTTTGTTGCCCTTCTCTGTTCCTTTTCCAATTCCTCTCATTCGCATATATATATACACACATACCCCTCTAACTCGATATAACGCTGTCCTCTTACCGCGTTATAGGTGAAACCGCGTTATATTGAACTTGCTTTGATCCACCGGAGTGCGCAGCCCCACCCCTCCAGAGCACTGCTTTACCACATTCAATCCGAATTCGTGTTATATTGGGTAGCATTATATTGAGGTAGAGGGAAGGGTGTGTGTGTGTGTGTGTGTGTGTGTGTGTGTGTATATTAATAATTTTGAGATGGGGTGACCAGAACTGCATGCGGTATTCAAGATGTGGACATATCGTGGATTTATATAGTAAAAGTGGAGGAGTTTGGTTTGCCAGACTGATCAGCCAAGCCAATATTGACAACCTACATGAAAAGGCTGCAAAACACCATGCCTCTGGACTGCATCACCATGCAGAAAGCCTTATAAGCCAGTGACTGTCAAAGACAATTTTAGAAGCACTTAATGAGGCTGTTAACAATGCTGGGGACACAACTCAGTTTATGTGAATCAACATGGCTGTTGCGTCATACTTTTTATTTAAGTAAGAGATGCCACACACTAAAAACTGGAGGCCAATGTTAAATGCATTATCACTTGTTAATCCTGAAGTTGGACACTGGTTCCGAACAAGATTGGCAAATGCTCGCTATTTTTCTGCAAAAGACTCAGCTGACTGTCTAGAAGCAAGTGATGCAACAGTGAAAGACTCAGCAGTTGAAAAAGTTAAGAATTCTCTCACCATATTCAAAAAATGTGCATACATGGCTGATGAATGCACCAATGCAAATAGGCATCAAGTATTAAGTCATAGTGTACGTTATCTTGATGTCCATGGTAGGCCAGTAGATGCATTCTAAATGTTCAGGTTATAGGAGTGGAAGCTTTGCTCAGAGAAAAGTGTAACCCTAATCGCTCCTATACACATGGCAGAGGCCATCTACTCCAGCTAGCACTAGTACAAGCTGCAGAATCTTCAAAAGACATTAAAAAGCCATAAATGTAATGGCTTTGTTATACTCTTCAGCAAGAGGCCAAAAGGACTAAACATCTTGGAAATAAATAGAAGGTACACTGGGACTGAAGTTCAGATTAGTCCAACCTGGGAAAAACTGCTGGTTTTATCATAAGCAATCCTTGGCTGTTGTCTTAAAATTACTGCAATCATTATTACTGGCTTTGGAAAGTATCTATCAAGCTAGCACAGAACATGCAAGCAATGCTTTAAAATCAAAGCCTTTCCTCGAAGTCCCATAGGTTTTGAGATATAAATGAGGATGGCATGTGGGAGACAGCGAGAAAAGATGGTTATTCAAACTAAGCCTTCTCCATAGGCCTGGCTGCCTCTAGGGCTTCTGTCCCTGAAGATGTTTGTCTCAAACTTCATGTTTCTCGTCCCAGAGGGCTATTCCCACCTTTCTTATATTAATGGTAGAATCTAACAAGTCCCTCTGCTTAGGTGGGTCATTAGTAATTAACATGCCGCTCTGCTGGGTCCTAACACTGGTTAACAAAGAGGGGCAGCAGGGAAAAAAGTGTGTGAGTGAGGGTTGGGAGGAGGAAATGAATTAAAAATGTTATTGACTTGAGTTAGGTTTGGTATATTTCAGTTAAATTTGTTTTAAACCAAGTAAATGGTCAGAGACAATGTTTCTCTTTCCAAATGAAATATGGGTCTTCAATAGGACTCTGAGAATTCATTATCTAAAGATGAAAAGCCTGACCTTGCATTGTTACAGTACCATGTTAAATCCCTGGCACATGCATCTGTGTCCAGAAAGGATTGTGACAATGTGGTTGTATTTGTTAGAATAGAAAATCCTTGACTTGGAGGTTTGTAGGAGGTGAAGTTAAATATTCATTTGTCTAATATATTTAAATAAAAGAATGTTCTGCTTCTCTTGCTATTCTCCTGTAACTTTATTTAATATACTTTCCCTAGAGGCAGGTGAGTTAATCAAAGTTCTAGCCTGGCTTTAATCCAAACCTGTCCCATGATCTGGCTCTGCTTCCTGTCCCTGAACAGTGATAAGTCAGGGACAAGAAAAACAGAGCTAGAAAAATATTCCGTCATTATGGTGCTAGTCCACAGACTATAACTGTAGTCATGCATCACACACAAAACAGACCTGTCCTGGAAGGTCCCACAGTCATCCCAGGTTGTCTTATCAACTTGCAGCCGTGCTTGCTTCTCCCCAGTGGCTTGCATTGCTACAGCTGAATGTTCTCTGAAGTTCTGACTTCACTTGGCTGTACTGAAGTTTTTAAGCTGGCCAGATCTTTTATGTTAACTACCTCATTTTTCAAGAGAGGCTTTAGTTACTCCCAAGCAGTCCCCATTTTTGTTATGTCCCCATGTTCCATACATCTATTTACCATTACATACAGCTTGGAATGCCTCAGACAGTAACCCCCATCTCAGTTCTGCAGTGATGATTCTATGATGTATTCTCACCATACACATGACAGCAAAAACCCCTCATTATTTCTCCTAAGAGCTATTGAAGAGTTCTTCTGGGTACAAAAAACACACTACTAAAGCAAACACTTTTCAACAGAGAACTTGGTTCCCAAAGTATCTTTCTACCTTTAAAAAATATTAGAGATTGATCAACATGTGGCAGCTCCTTTTTTGTAATCTTTGAATTTAGATGTGCACAGGGGGATTAATCACTTTACCTATCTTTCAGATCAAAGTAGATATTACTGGGTTCTGAATTGTCTTAATTCTTGAAAGTGACATCCCACTATGTATCAAGGGATTTATAAGTCCCTAATCACCTTTATATCTGGGCGCCTCACAATCATTCATGGATTTAATCCTCTCAGCACCTTTCTGAGGTGTAGGAGGGGGAGAGCACTCCCACCCCACAACAGCCAATAACTCAATGGTTAGGACACTCACCTGACATAGGGGAGAACCAAGTTCAAGTCTCTGATTTGGAATAGGGATTTGAACTTGGGTGTCTCACATGTCAGCCTATTGGCTAGGATGATCACCTATTAGCTGTTCTGAGGTGGGTTTTTTTATTTTTTTTTTCTCTTGTGAAATTGCAAAAAGGGCTCTTTGTTCCATTGTGGGACAAAAACAAATTTCAAAACCTCCTTTATTTTTTTGTGAAGCAGAATTCTTTTTTTTCCAGCCAGTCCTACTCCAGAGTTCCTGGAAGACATTTAGATTATACTAGACATACTAGATTTTTAGTTTATAAAGTGGTAGTAATCCCAACCCTCCTCTATGGCTGAGAGACTTGGGTGACCTATAGAAAACACCTGGAATGCCAGTACCAGCACTTTCTTCAGAAGATCCTCAACATAAAATGGGAGGATCATCGTACTAATGTCAGTGTCCTCACAGAGGCCAATATCTTCAATGTTGAGGCCCTGATTATCCAACACCAGCTGAGGTGGAGCGGGTGCTGTGTGCGCATGCCTGATGTACACTTATCAAAACAACTGCTTTATGCCCAACTCACCAAAGGAGAAAGAACATAAGAACGGCCATGCCAGGTCAGACCAAAGGTCCATCTAGCCCAGTATCCTGTCTACCAATAGTAGCCAATGCCAGGTGCCCCAGAGGGAGTGGACCAACAGGCAATGATCAAGTGATCTCTCTCCTGCCATCCATCTCCATCCTCTGACAAACAGAGGCTAGGGACACTATTCCTTACCCATCCTGGCTAATAGCAATTAATGGACTTAACCACCATGAATGTATCCAGTTCTCTTTTAAAGGAAACAGGGAGGCTAAAAGAAATGCTTTAAAGACACCCTCAAGATAAACATCAAGAGATGTGGCATTGACACCACACACTGGAAGATGGCAGCCCAGGATAGGGATAACTGGCAAAGACTTGTCCGAGAGCCAACGTCCACTTTTGAGGAAAATCGCCTTGCCCTGGTCTCAGAAAAATGCCAGAAAAGAGAGACAACGGTCACACAGCAATCATAGCCCAACCCTGTCTTCCATCACCACCTGCAATGTCTGCCAACGAGCCTGTGGCTCAAGGATTGGACTTCTCAGTCACCAAAGGACCCATTAAAAATAAAACCTGTGAAAGGGATCGTCCTTGATCTCGAAGGATCGACAACAACTCCAGAGTTCCAGTAAGGTGTCCTGTCCTTCCTACATCTAAGGAATAATAGACCCTGTAGCTTCCTGGCATTTCCAGTTTAGTTATTTGTCCTCTACCTCTCCATGAAATCCAGTAGTCGTGTGGTAACTGGTTATTTGTTAGTTCTGTGAGGGGAGGGGAGAGCTATCTGTGAAGCTCCTTCAAACAGGAATTCAGCTATGAACAATGACTTGTTTTATGGTTGCTTTTATAGAATCCAAGGACTTGTTCTTCCCATGAAAATAAAATAATATTTACACTTCAGTGGAGCTTCCTGTAACTGGAATCCTATTTTAAAATATTGCTAGTTGTCTGCTGACACTGATCCATTGAAAAAGTGCCTCTGACATCCAAAGGAGTTGACTGTATGGATCAAGGGCAATATTTGGCCTCCTGTTTGAATTTCATAATGACAGGCTCTCTCAGCTAATATTTCTTAATGTGATGGGCACTGTAGAAATATTTTTAACGATAAAAGTACTGTAGATAGGGGAATGAAAGACATACAGTCTCATAAGTCTCACATTTGTTTAAAGGGTTTCACAGCACTGGGCTTCTGACACCCTGTAGTTCAGTGTCACTTTTAGGCATTTGAATTCTCTGTGTCCTGCTGTGTTGAGTTTATTTTAGTTCTACATTTATTCATACAGTTAAGAATCGTGTCTTGTAGTCTCTTAGCAAGTGAGGGTAATTGCATGAAATGCACTACTTTCTATAAGGAAGGACTTTAAAGCTGCTGTATTATTTATCACTAATGCTTCTTCCATCCCTCCTCAAAGATACACATGGAAAATAAGATACCTGTATGAATATACTAGTCAGTTTGTTATACTTTATATCATGTGCACATACTTTAATTGTTTTTACAAACAAATAAGCATATCATGTAATAAGAATTTAGTGAGACAGTAGTACTGTAAAATGAGTGTTTTCATGAGCTCATCTTAGTTTAGGATCCCCTTTTATATATAAAATTATTCAGAGGGAAAATGAAATTTTGCATGAAATTTGGGGTAAATAAAACCTTATCAAAAAATCAAATTTTTTTCTGTTGCATCCATTAGCCTTAGTGGGAAGTGTGTGTCTATTCATATGTACCTGATATATTCCCCAGTACTAATCATATTAGTCTCTGGCACAATGAAATGAGCTAATGAAGGAACTGCATACAAATATTCCACCTGTTTTATGTACAGTATACAGCAAAAGCAGCAAGCTAACACTATGGCAGGGTGGTAATTGTTGAAGGTTTATATTGCAGAATGTTAAATGCCACCTTTTGGATGTGATGCTGAAGTTCAAATTGTTTTTGGAGTACAAGATGACATCCATCAGAAGGCAGATAAATTACACCTACTTCTTCTCCTTCTCCCAATGTATTTTTAGGTTGGCAGTAGCATAGCATGAGTTGCTGCTGTAGCAGATGAGTTCTGGCAAGATAAAGAACTTGAGGGCTTGCTCTGATACAGTGCTAAGTATCCTTACAATTAGTTGGCAGTGGAATATGCTACTCACCACAGGTAATGATTATCTCTAACTATATAGCCTGCAGTACATCAGATGACTGAAAATAACATTCTAGAATGGGAACCTTAGTCAACTGTGTGTATTTTTTACCAGGAAAACTTAGATTATTATTTTTTTTTAAATCCTAAATCTTTTCCAATAAATTCTTTACTTCCCCTCTAGCTTCCATCTAGTTGTAGCTGATCTTTAAAAATTATTATTAATAATAATATTTAGTTTATTGGGAAAGTCTGCACATGCACTCTGGACTGGGGTGCATTTTAATAAAGCAAATAATCTACAGTAGCCTTCAGTTCTCAAGATCCAATGTACTCTCATTTGGATTTGATTTGTATATGATTCCCCTGTTAGTGAAAGCTTTGGAATCGCTAGAATAACCTTTCTGAAAAGAACAGGTGTTGGGTACTCATGCACTGTCATGTCAACTCTGGCAGATCCTGTCAGTGGACAGTTAACATTCATAAGAAATCAGGTAGGCAGGTGTGAATGCAACAGGCCTCCACTTTTGTACTGCTTTGTGTGTGTTTGTCAAAAACATCACATGGAAATGCTGTTTAGTAGGCATTTCTGGGCATGCTTCATAAATGGCAGGTGGCCAAAGATATTCTCCATATGGTGTTCTGAGACAATGAAGCTAACCCAAAAGGTGTTTGTGACTGTAATATATACAGCTTAGGAAGCGTCACACATGTTCTGCATCAAGAGCAGCCCTCTATGGCAAACTTAGTCACAGCTAGCCAGAAGGTGGTCTGCCATTTCTAAGGACATTCTTGTTTCATGTTCTGTAAGCCACACATCTTTTACAAAGCAAACTAGGCTTGGCTGCTTCCCAGCTCTTTCAAGATGTCATGACTCTATTTACAACCTGCTTAGAAATAAAGGAGATCTCACTGTCATCTGGCCCACTGGTTCTGTCACGGGTGAAGTCTCTCAAAGATGGAGATTTAAGCTCACTAAATAGTTGAGGTGTGGACTTAGCAGAAAAACTCTGGCCTAGCCAACAATTTTGTAGCAATCCCTGCTATTCATGCACTGGCTACCTATCCAAAAACAGATGTTCCAGACCGCAAAATTGTTATGAACTATTTGGGACCAGTTTAGCCATGCCAGGTCTCAGTGAGGGAAGTTCCACAGTTGCCTGCATATAAGATCTTACATTGAAATCTTAGCCATTTAGTTCAAAGGGGTGAATTGTTATTCAGTGGGGGAAGGACAAAAATAAGAAACAGCACAAACTGGATATGGCAAAACAAAACCAAAGAAAGAAACCAAGTTCAGCTACCTGTACAGGAAACCTGCATGTATACAGTAGTGCAAGTGTGTGTTGCTGTGCAGAGAAGATTATGACAAACTTGTCCATACGTTAAAATGCTTTGAAGAAGAAGCTATCTCTCAGAGCTCAGTGTGCCCAGCACAGATTACCTCATACGCTAGTGGAAACAGAATGCAATCAGACTTCCAAATCTATCTGCAATTTGCACTGTCTTTTAGTAGCAGCTCTGCTCAGCAGTGTACCCATGGAGTGACTATTCAGCCACACTGAAGATACCTGCTCTGATCACAGATGTATCTGATAATGCAGAAAGACTTGGATTTTTTTTTTTAAAATGTACATACTCAAGTTGAAATATTTAAATGTTGTTCTGGAGAAGCCTTTGACCTTTCAGTTTTGAACTCTGACTACTCTAAGTTGCACTACTGAAATTATCATTATTACAATTATTATTCATGTGTATTATTGTGGTGCCTAATCATCAACCAAGAACTGTGCTAGGCACCATAGAAACACAGTAGTTCATAGTCCTTGTCCTGAAGAGTTGCCCCACTAAATGTAATGATTGTATGTTCCAGTTATATTATTTGAGCACTGGTATATAAATTATTGCATTGCACATTACAGGTCTGAGTCACAGGTTGGATTCTGCTTCAGGTCGGTCTAGTTGCTTGTCTGAATCTGGGTTTGCTTCAAAGTTCTAGAGTGTTTGGTTTTGGTGTTCTGATTCAGGCACATTTCTATTCACAAGCATGTCTGTCTCCAGCACAGTGGGGATGTATGGGAGCAGAGCCAACCAGAGGATTCAGGGGACCTGGGGCAAAGCAACTTTCAGGGCCCCTTCCATTAAAAAAAAGTTGCAATACTATAGAATACTATATTCTCGTGGGGGCCCCTGCAGGGCCCGGGGCCTGGGGCAAATTGCTCCACTTGCGCCCCCCCCACCCCACCCCCCGGGCAGCCCTGTATGGGAGAGTGTGTATATGCACACAACATGAAGTTTTTTAGTTCCTAATAATAGAGAGATGCTGGATTGTGTCATTTAATATTTTTTTTTAAGTAAAAGTCTCTTTGGGGCCAAATCCTGTTTCGCTATTTTCAGGGAGAAATTCCTGGAAAAAGAAGCAATCTGTGTGAGCTGGCTGTGTTTTAGTCAAGTATCTATATGTGAATGACCTACAAAAGGGTCAAAATTTATCTTTATAAGCATGCACATTGATTTTAAAAGGAATTGCTGGTCCACAGGCTCTGAAAACTGAATATTGTACATAGACTTTCTCATTTCCCTTCTTAAAACAGTGCTTAAAAATTCTACACAACATAGCGAGGTTGCAATTCATTTTGAGTTACTTATCCCATAAATGTAAATTTGTGCTTAATGGCATAATATTTGTGTTTAGAAATGGCTCATATCTGGAATCTAGTTGGAATCCCATATACTCACTCTAGTTCTCTATAACAAATAATCAAAGGGCTGTTCATTCCTGTCTTTTCCTTACCCTGCCCAGTGGGTTCAAGTCCTATCAGGAATAGCGTGAGACCAGCTTATTAGGTAGTTGAGGACCTCTGGCAGATGTATGTGACTGCAGAAAAGACATGGGAATCTGCACTCAGTGGAGTTACAATAGTCCAAATTTATTCTTGGTGTATCATTCAGCAATAGAAAGCATCTACACCAGAAATGAATTTGGCCCAATACCTTAGATACTGGTATCTGAGAAATGCTGGTAAATACTGTTTTTAATAAGCAACAAAGAGTCCTATGGCACCTTATAGACTAATAGATGTATTGGAGCATAAGCTTTCGTGGGTGAATACCCACTTTGTCAGACGCATGCAGAAGCTTATGCTCCAATACATCTGTTGGTCTATAAGGTGCCACAGGACTCTTTGCTTTTTACAGATCCAGACTAAGACGGCTACCCCTCTGATACTTGACACTATTTTTAATGGTGATCTCTGTACATGTTTGGTATTTTTATGAACTGAATGTTTCCCTTGGATGTGCTAGATAATTAAGCTTTTGGGCCATCTTAATCTGATTTTTTGGGGAGATCGTAGTGCTTTGCTATTTGTTTGTATATGATGGAAATCTAAGGGATTTATCTGCCACTTTGAGAAATTTTATCTTCAGAATATAGCTAATTGCCAAGATATCATGCACAAATGGCAGGCAAAAGAACAAACTGAAAATGCCACAATCTGAAATGAACTAGTAAATTGTGAGGGAAGTCTCTACTTCTGTATAAATGGCCTAATCGTTTGTACATTGTGGCATTAAATTACTGTCACAAGCTTAGTATCTATGCCACAAAATAAAAGCCTAGGCATGTTGACAGACTCGGTGTTAGTGCCATGAATCCAGAAAGTCTATTTCTGTATCGATTTTAGTCCAGAGATAGCACTGATACATTTTAACATTGCACTGATTTCGATCAAATAATGCACAGATTTGGATCAAATAATCTCCAGATTATATATATAAACAGTTTTGCCGGCTATCTTCAATTGAATCTTGGTAAAGAGCACAAGGCAAATAAGAGTGGAGGATAGAATCCTTCTATGACTTGTGATACCAAATAGAACTCTTGCACATCCTTTAACTATTCTGTTGCACTGTCCAAGTATCTCACATGTGATGGGTTACTATTTATTTTGCTACACAGATTTATTGCACTTTTAAATATTTGATATGCCTAGTGAGTCAGTCACTTGTGATTTTATACATTGAAATATAATAAAGAAGATAAATATACTCCTAAGGATGCTAAGAATACCGGATTTCTTAAAAAAAAGAAACTCTTTGGGTTAAGGTATGGAATTGTGTACCAAGCCTAAAAAATCTCAACACGCAACAGCCAGTGCTCAAAGGAGGTACTTAAAATGTATTGCATTTATAGTTTGCACAAAAATCTCTGCAGGGTTTCTTATGCAATAACCACAACTGGAGTAACTAGTGAGATTCCATTTCCATCCCCCTGTCCCCTCCACCACAACATATTCTGTACTTAGAAACAAGAGTTCATATGGTCTGATTCAAACAGATTGCAATTAAGCTCCTGTGTGGGCCTGTAACAGCACAATGTCCCAATGTTAATATTGAGCAGATATGTTTTGTTTGGAAGGAATATCTTGAGGATTCATTGCTGCATTGTGGAACCGTCCCTAGCTTTTGTATGTCAAAGCTAGCCTTTACTACCTCAAATAAAGGCTATTCCACAACCCCTTTTGGCAGCTTGTTCTCTGCTTAGCAAAGCCTTTAAATTGTAAAATCTAGTATACGAATAGTCAACACAAACTTGCCCCACAGAAGATTGAGGCCAATACTGCTTGTTGTTGTATCCATATTGACTACTGAGAACTGTAGTCCATGTGTGCAAAAGTGTCTTGTGTTCAAGGTGGGAAAATCATCCACTTGATTCCATCAGCAAAATAGCCTTTATTCACTACAGATTAGTTTGTACCTTTGAAGACTTTTGTCCTATGTTTACCTGCTCCAGCCCAGAGGGAGTACCAGAGCACCCCAGTGTGCTGGGGGAGTGCAAACATCTACACCCCTTTAAGGAGTGCAACATGTTCTCCTTTCCCTCCCTAGCAAGCTCTGTTGGCTAGTGTGCAGGAGAATGTTTGCATGTGAGGGCAAAGCCAGGGCTCTGTGTACTTCCTGCTCCCTTGGAGGAACTCCTTCCAAGCAGCTTGCCCTTCCCAAAGCACAGGGGAGGCAAGCCTGGCTTGGACCAGGCACAAGGTGGAGGGATGCTCCACATTCACCTCTCCCTGAATCCATTGTGCATTTGAGTATCTAGATTTTTCTTAGTTACTCATCACTGGTATATGAGTACATGGCCACTCTAGGGCGAGATTGTAACAGCAGTACAGTAGTGGCCACATATTCAGGTACCCAAACTAAAAGAGATGATCTGACTCCATCAGATCTGAGCATGGGAAGCTGTAATCAAAATCTACATTTGAATCAGTATTTTGTAGCTTGCCCATGTCTCTTTTTAGTGACCTGAATCAAGACCCTGGGTCCAAATTCCTTTGTACACTTTATCTAATCTTTCTAACCATCTCTTTCTTTAACCTATCAATCCCCTATGGCAGGGGTGGGCAAACATTTTGGCTTGAGGGCCACGTCTGGATGGGGAAATTGCATGCAGGGCCATGAATGTAGGTCTGGGACAGGGGGTTGGGGTGCAGGAGGGAGTGCAGGGTATGGGAGGGAGTGTGGTGTACAGGAAGGGGCTCAGGGCAGGGGGTTGTGGTGTTGGAGGGATGCAGGGTGTATGAGGGGGCTCAGGGCAGGGGGCTGGGGCTGTGGCAGGGGGTTGGGGTGCGGGATGCAGGAGAGGTTCTGGGTGCAGGTTCTGGCCTGGCGCCGCTTACCTGGAGCAGCTCCAGGGTGGCAGCGGCGTGTAGCAGGGCTAAGACAGGCTCCCCGCCTGCCCTGGCCCCACGCTGCTCTGCGAAGTGGCCAGCACCACGTCCCTGCGGCCCCTGGGGGAGGGCGGGGAGAGTGCTCCACGTGCAGCCCTCACCTGCGGGTACCTCCCCCAAGGCTCCCATTGGCCACGGTTCCCAGCCAATGGGAGCTCGGGGAGCGGTGCCTGCAGGCGAGGGCAGTGCGCAGGCCCCCCCCCCCGCTCTTCCAGGGGCCACAGGGATGTGGTGCCAGCCGCTTCCAGGAGCAGCACAGGGCCCGCAGCACCATGGGGGTGGCAATCCCATGGGCCAGATCCAAAGCTCTGATGGCCTGGATCCGGCCCGTGGGCCATAGTTTGCCCACCCCAGCCCTATGGCCTTTATAGAGCACCAGTTACTATATCATGTAGACATGAAATACATTCTTAAAATGTGCACAACATTTAGTTTGAAATGAACACTGCTTTTGCTATCTAGGGGTTGGCCACTTATGCTTAAATTTCTACTGCTTCCACATCTTCTTTTGCCCTTGACAGGATTCAAAATCTTGCAGGTCTGGCCCACCTGTAGCCTTCATAGGTTTTGATGTTCAAATCCATTTAGGGATTTGGAGCCATCACTTCCATTACATTTAATGGCAATGATGACTCTAAAACCGCCAGTGGCTTTGAACATCTGTACCATAAAATGTATTCAAAACTATTAGCCAGGAAAAGGATGTACGCCTTTTAATTTGTTTGCATATTTAATGCCTTGTCCACATTTACTCCTGATGCAACTCTAGTGAAGGCAATAATTCCGCTAAAGTTGAATTTAGCCCACTGTCTGTAACAGTTAAGTAACCAATGTAATCATTCTGTGGATCTAACTTTACAAAATGATTCTGGTTAAAAATGTGTAAATGAAGTCAGGGAATTTGGTTTAGACTGCCATTTTGGAAAAATGGAGGGTACTTTGCACTTTAGTTTGCTTAAAAAAAAAAAAAAAAAAAAAAGTTCTTATGAGCTTATCTCTTCTTTTCCCCCTTGCTCCATTGACCTGATTCTGCTTCCACTGAAGTCAATGGGAGTGTCAACATAACCAGGATCATGCCCTATGTGAGCCCTGCGTCCCTCAGAGCTTCACAGTGTGAAACTTTCAGCTTGAGGTTGTGAAGAACTCCTCAAAGCTGGATATCTAGTTCATTGGAATCCTGTGAATTGAGGCAAGAGACAATTTCAGGGCAAACCAACGAATAGTATTTTATTTGAACAGACAGTTGGATATTTGCGATTTATAACCGAGCTCTTGCAAGATTTGACTTCTCTCAAAAAGTACTCCTTGCCCCTGAACGTGTGTTCAGGTGGAAAAGGCACCCTGAATGGTTTGCGGTTGTAGTGTGAGCCAAGCAGGGGTCGAAGTTTGATTTGATTAAGCATTGGGTAGATGGTGTATATACTAGCAGTTTTTAAAGGCTGATCTAAGCTATGAAATTCAATCAGCCCCAGCACAAAGTCTATTTGCCTGCCCTTTGCAGGACTGAAAGAAAAATGTAATGATATTTTACTTGCGCATCAAGAAACCTTATTAATCTCAGGAAAATAGAGGAGTGGAACTTATAAGGCTAGCTTAGGTGTCCATGGCAAATAGTAGCAGTTTAACTGCTAAACTTATGGAGATTGAGGAAAGCAACAGCACAACTGGGCCAACCACCACTACTAATGGTATAGGTACAACCTGAGTTGAAGTTGACCCATTAAAGTGAACATCACATTTCTTAGGCTTTCATTTTGAAATGGTGAGATTTTTAAAGATGTAACTTTTTTTTTTTTTTAAAGCAAACAACTATTTTAAAGTTGTTTTTTTTTATACGGACTTAAACTAGAATGAAGGAAAACAAAATCACACTGTTTTATTGAACAGCCTAGTTTTTTGATGAAATATTAGAAAGTCTTTCTTTACAAATGACAGTTCTTAGTTACATTTATCTTCAGCTGGTGTAAATCTGCAAAGCTCCATTCAAGTCATTGGAGTGACAATGATGTACACCAGCTGGGGATCTGCCATGTCTTCTTGTCCTTCCCCCTCTCCACAGACATACTCTTCTCCTTCCACCATCTCAGTAAAACCTACCCACATCTGTGGTCAAGAATGTACATTCAGTCCCTTTGCAACTGTATTTGTGCTGCAGCTCTCCCTAGCTTCACAGGTTCTTACCTGTGCTTTGTCAGCTCATGTTGTTTATAAACATACAGGTTCTCTGACAAAGTCCATTAAGTTGCAGGTCCTTTGTACATGAGTAGTGGAGTTGATTGAGGGGATTTTTCCCTTGGAGCCATTGTGACACAGCTTCACAGTTTAATTCTATTACTCTTTACTTACAATTGCCTTGGGAGTGCCTACTCCATAATAAAGCTCTCGGAAAGTTAACTTAAATCAATACATTTTCAGTTAAATTGTAAGAGCAGTTTACCAGCAGACACATACTAGTAATAAAGGCCAATTCGTCCCCTGAGTGAGTAATCCCCCTTGGACATGGAACTCCATGAGTTATGGTTAGGCAGAAGCTATAAGCCTTTCCCTCTGGAGAAAAAATATGTTTATCCTCCTGTTGCAGAACAAACTAGGGTATCAGCCCATTAAATTAGTGGGTCTCATGACATGTGCTGATATTGCACTTCTATACTGTGTCTTTTTGTATTTTATTAGTGTAACACATGAAACAATATTGGGGGGGGGGTTAATTCTTTTTAAAAAAATAGTTGGAGAGGCTACTCTTGTGAACCAGGCACAGATGTCAATCAAAGGATGTGGATTCTGCTCCAGATTTGTCCAAAAACTCATTGTGAAACTTTGGGCAACTTATTTTTAAGCCAAAATGTAAATTTCGGTGAGAATGTGGCATGGATGACAGCTAGCTCACTGGTGCTCAATCTGGATTAAAAATGAGCTGCTGCTGGTAGATTATAGGAAGCAATAAGATATAGTGGCAAAGATTATATTTACCTCTCTGAGGAAGCGGGGGGGAAGGATAAATTTGTTTTATCTCCTTCATAGTGACTCATGGTTTCCTTCAGTTGCAGACCTTACTATTGTGATCCATTCCTCTGTCACCTTGTATCAAGGCTGATTCCCCACTCTGGCACTTCAAGTGCAGAAGGTGAGGGCCTGCAAGGATTTTAAAAATTAATACTGGCCACTCCACGCTGGTATTAAACTCCCAAGGTCACAGCTTCTCTCTGAACTTGGATGGGTAGATGCTGCCACTACCCAATTGCAACCCCCCCACTTTGATATCCCAGGAAGGAATTCCTTCCTTGAGGGTACCCTCAAGCCCTTTCACTGCCCCCCCCCCCACTTCCTGGGAAAAGCTGAAAAAAAACAAAACAAAGGAAATCAGCTGTTGCCACCATATAATTAAACAGCATATGCACAAACCTTTTAGGATACAAAAACCCAATCCTGTTCGTAAAAAAGGTAAATTTTATAAAAAAAACCAAAAGAAAGAAAATACATCTGGAATTTAGGCTTTTGCTAGATTTAAAAAACCCACTACAAAAATAAACCTCAAGAATAACCTTCTTGAGGTCTAGCTGGGGATTAGCACAGAGGCGTCCACAAGCCTTACAGAAAATAAAAGAAATAAACCTAATCACGTCTTTCTAGACACTTCCTAATGCTTTTATATATTTGGGTCGTTCTAGGTATAATCTGATGATTTCCATCCCTGGCAAAAAGCTTTTTACAGCATAGTCATAGCCCTGACTTTGCTCTGTACCCCTCTCTCCGGAGAACAGCAGAACAGAAAGGGAAAGCTTTCTTCACAATTTTAAAAAGTTCTAGCTTTCCCATTGGCTCTTTTGATCAGGTGTCCAGTCCCTTTCCTTTACCTGAGGGACTTTTTAACAGGTAAAGCAAGCAGTCACCAAGAGGAACTTTATAGCTAGCTGGGTGTCCATAACAGGGATTTACCTCCCCCCCCCCCTTCATTTATCACAATTTGAGATTAGGCTACTCCCCTGTGCTCTTTGTGGAGCTGCCCCTTTAATCCACCCAGTAACTGAAGTTAGCATGAAATGGAGCTGCTTACCTATTAAGTGGGGTGTCTGTGTGGGAGTGCACATTGTTGGAGTTCTGGGAGTACTCTTGCTGCCTATTGATTTCTGGGTTGAGTTTAATGTGTTTGCTATTGTAAAGCCATCAGTGGCTTTGGACATGCCTAGCTGAGACCCCAGGCCATAACTGGACCTCCCTCAGCATGGGAGCTCTTGGCAGGATAATTTCTTCAAATGTGAAGCCTACTCCTGTCTCTTGCTTTGAAATAGTCCAGCTTTGTTGGCCCTCATCTCGTACTCCAAAGCCCATCACTTTACCCAAGATTTTTGGAAGGAAGGGACCCACTAATGGCCGATCTCTATTTGAGAAGGGGATGCTGCTTGAACTTGATTTATTATAGTTGGTCGTTATCTTTGGTTTGGGGTTGAGGAGCAGCCTTGTAGCTTTATTTTTTTTTAATTGACTGCATTTTTAACTCTCGTCAACAGCATCTCAAGCCTGGTATAAACAACCTTTTTATCTCCACACTTTTTATAAATAGAAATATAGAGTTGAATGCTTAGCTTTATGCACCCAAATGTGAACCTTTTTTTCCTGCCTGAACAGCTCATCTGTAAAATGGAGATTTTACTGACCTACTCTGCTAGACTGTTTTTAAGACTTAATTCATTTAATGTTTGTAACATGCCCAGAGTTCCTCAGGGAGAATGCTGTACAGAACTGCAAAGTATATTTATTAAATATGTAAGAAGGATGATTAAAAATGAAACATCAGGTATACTACAAAAAAGTTGTTGGCTGATGGTCCCTTCGGCAAATGGACAGTTTTGTTCTTTTATGGTTGCCGCTGTAAAGATTGAGTTTTCATGAGCCTAATTTCTCAGAGGCCCTTAGCATCTACAACTTTTTGGTGACATTAGTGAGCACTGCAACTGCTTAGGACCTCTCAAAATAGGCCTGTTTTACTGCAAGTTATTTATATTGTGAATGATATTAGATGAGCTCGTAACTGTTCTGACTAATCATAGTATAGATGGAGCCTAGAAGTAGCGATGAGGAGAGAAGATCCTACTTCTGCTTTGAAGAAATCTTTCTATTTGACTTTATTACTATTCTTTCACTTTGCTGGCAATGACTTATGAAGCAAAAATCTGATCACCTGCCACAAAGATGGGAAAGAAGTTAAAAGCAGAGTAGAAAAGCATAGACAGATGTAGGTAAAAGTGAGAGGCCTGCCAAGATAAGCTCAAGAGGTCTTTTTTTTAAAGTTCTATTCAGATGAGCACAGTCCTTCCTCACTTCCAGGTTGCCTGGGGAAGTATTGCCTGTCAGAGGTGTCCAGGGGTGGTCTGTAATTCAAAAAATTCTACAACCAAAAGTTCCTTTTCTGCGCCCCTTTCTGCTCCCTGACCATACCCCACTCACAGTGGTTGTCCTTGGTCAGTGAGGACCCAGGGTTGAGAGGTACATCTGTGTGAGTTCACCTTTGACCCGGAGAAGAAGGCATCTTGCTTGCTGAATACTGAGCGATTGCTGAGTACTTGCTCTGCCCAGCCGCCCCGCCAGCCACTCGTTCTACTCACTGTCTCACCAGTCGCCTGTCAGTCACCTTCTGCTGCCACATGCCTCTCTGATGTGCAGAGGTCACAGCAGTCTCCTAGTGATTTTCAGCTCTTTGCAGGCTGGCCAGAAACACTTCCCTACCACAAGTGTTTTCAGCTCTCATGTGAGCACTTTAACATAACAAAAGCCTAATAAAGCCTATTTAGCTCTAGCTTTGAACAGTGGGGAGGAACAGGTTAAACCGGATTGGGGATCCTTAGGGAGAGTCCACACCTCCTGGCTGGGACACCTGTCCCCACCCCTTTTACTTTCACAGGGGTCTAGCATTCAAGCCCCTAACTTAGCCAATTCCTTTCATCTGAGGGTGACCCCTCAACTGGGACAAGCTCAGTACAGTTCTGTTCCCCTTTAGTCATACAATGAAGATAACATTGATAACATTTCACTACCCCTGCATTCAATACTAGAATGATTTGTAACCCAAAATGAGCCAACGTTGATTACTTGGAGCTACACAAGTCCTGTCTGCTGGATACGTATGCAGAGTAGGTGTGTTCATGTAAATACAGTTTGCTCCTGAAGTCTTTCCCTCTCCTGAACTAGCTGTCAGGGGAGAGTTCATTCAGACCTTGCTTACAATGGGAATCAATTTTAAGCTCATTCATTAGTCAATTAACAAAGTTAAAGAGACTGGTAACATCACAAAATGAGTCCCTGCTTCTCTTTTGCCCCTGCCACAGTGAAAGCAGGAGCAATACACTTGCGTCTGATGAAGTGGGCATTCACCTACGAAAGCTTATGCTCCAACACTTCTGTTAGTCTTAAAGGTGCCACAGGACCCTCTGTTGCTTTTTACAGATTCAGGCTAACACGGCTACCCCTCTGTTACTTTGACACTTGAAAAGATATCAGTGTCAGATCCCTACAGAAAGATAATGGTGCATTTGAATTTGATTTGAATGGTAATTATACTAGCTTCTAACCACTGAAATGTAATTTACAGCTTCTATGTGGGTTCACTTATACTTAGGAATAGACACTCATTATTTTTGCCAGTAAAACAGAAATGGAACATGTAGTTAACCATTTTCATTAGAGTGTGACACGTGCATCATAGAGGGAAAAGGTCTTGTATTTAAGGCACTGTACTAGGACGGGAGCTCAAGATTCAATTTGTGCCTCTGTCACAGATTTCTTGTATGAACTTGGACAAGTCATTTAGTGTCTCTGTGCCAGTTTCCCCTCTGTAAAATGAGGGTGACAATAACACCGGACCCCTTGTTTGTCAGACCCCTTGTTTGATGTAAGCTATTCAGGACAGAGACTATATTTCTTTTTCATATGAGTATGTGTACAGCATCATGGAGCTCTGATCTTGGTTCCAACCTGTGGGGCTACGAAAAATACAATAACTTCTCTAAGGTGTCGACCATCTTGCTATCCAAATGGCCCAATCCTGTACCGCTAAAGTCACAGACAGTTTTGTCATTTACTTCAAGGGATCAAGATCAAGGACTAGGTGCCCTAAGATGTCTTATTCGTGCCACTATTAAAGATGTGAAATGAAGTCTACTTGGTTGGATTTGCGTCACAGGGAATGTCCTGAGACTGTAGCATAGAGGTTTTGACTTCCAAATGATGCCAGTTATATTTCCAGAGACTGTTTCTGAATGTGAGAGTGCTTGAACGCACTCATGGTTATTTGAGTGCATCCTTCACATGTTTTTATGGCGAGAGAACCATGCAGTTAAGCTGAAAAGATCCAACACTCTACAAATGTGTGAAGAGGCACTCTCATAACCATAAGAGTGCTTCCAGCACAAATTCTGTTGAAAAATATTAAGCATTATCTTTAACATTTTGGTACAATACCACTTAAAAAAACACCACCGATTTTTAAGGGGGAGCATCTTCTACACACAATTTTATTTTAATGTGCTTAGTACATAGTAGTACCCTTCAGTGCAGTGGGAGTGGGTAAAATACTGCAAATTCATGGTAGTTCTAAAAACACACACCAGCATAGTGATGAGTAGCTAAAGGCACAGTGACAACTTTGCCATGCTAATCATATAGAATCTCAGAATGCAAAAAAAAGCAGACTACTCCTAGTTACTGAATAATTGCTTATTCCATGTGATATGACAAACTGTCTTCCTAACCCTGCTAGCTGGGCCATCCAGGCAGACCTCTGCTCCCAACCAGAGCCCTGTTGATTTCAGTGGGATTCTGCACAGACTATTTTGTTAGCATGGCTCAGGCTGTGGGATGAGGGCTTTCAATCTGGATATTTTAATAACATTAGGATTAACTGTTGATCTGGAAATTCTGTTGGCAACAGGGAGGTGAGAGGAAGACACAATTCTCCTAATTTCTATGCTGAGAGACTGAGGTGATAAATGGCTGACTAGCCAGTGCTGGCCCTGGCTGTTCAGGTAGGGCATTTGATAGCCTAGTTGGTTAGAGATCCATCCAGCCTCTGTAGCATTGCAGCTAACACTAGTAGTTCTACTGTTCCCAGAGTGAGGCCACTTTTCCCCAGTGATCTGTCCTGCTGTGGCAGGATCGATTGTGATGATAACTGTGTAGAATCTTTTCCTCCAGTGCAGGCAGAAACAGAGTTTTTCAGGGAAAATGCTAGGTCGTGTTGTTGGTTTTTCTGGGCGCGGGGAGGTTGTTAGTGAATGAAAGATTTCCCCCCCCCCCCCAGCTAGCCCTCTTGTCAGGGAGAGTCCAGGGTTTTCTCCAGCTTTGTGAAAAGAAGGGATAAAGAATGGATACTTGGCTTACTGAGAACTGACTGAAATGGACTAAAAACTTACAGAAGATAAATTCATATAAGGCTTATTATTTACCTCCCCATCCCTGCTGCTTTCCATCTTTTATTTTTCAAAGTTCATCGCAATCACAATGCAAATTGTGATGCAGCTTGTCAGGCTTTTGTGGACACTAAATGTAGCAGATAAAACCAAGCCTCTTTTTATTTATTTCTTTTTAAAACAAATATAGGGTGTGGAAGAACCCTTTGGGTATCCAGTGATCTTGGATTTTCAAACATGACTCGTAATTGCAAGTTTCCAACTTGTGAAACCTTAAAAGGGGCTTGGTTTTCAGAAAGTACTAAGGCCCCCACTCTGAAGGTCTGACCACTTCAAAATATCTGAAGTTGGACACCTCTAAATAGATGTATCTAAAAATCACTGGTTGCATCTGAAAATCTTGGCCTTGAGTCCCAAATCTGTCCCTTATGCACCCCAAAACCCAGAACTAAACTATTGATGGCAAATGGAGCTACCCTATTGCCACAGGCTGGCTGTCCCCTTTAAAGGGAGTCAGGTTCTGCCTTGCCTATGATGTAGCAGCTATCCCCTAGCTGATTTTCAGCACACAGAGAGGGGAAGCATCTTGCCCAAGGTCACGCACCAGGTCACTGGTAGGATCAGGAATTGGAACGCAGGTCTCCTGAATCCCAGTCCACTGCTCTATCCATGAGGCCAGGCCTCCCTAGATAGAAGCTAGAAATGGATCTGAACAACAACCAAGAATTCAAATACCCCTTAATTAAGGAAAAATTCTGTTTTAGATCTAGACCAAACTGTAATAAAAATACTTACCTGATCTGTTAGTAATAACTTTCTCTCAGCACATCACCAACAGTATCGTTATATAGCCCTGCACCTACCTAGGGTGAAAGGATGGGTGCACTTTTTAAAATCTAAATGAAATAAATAAAATCTATATTCCTGCGGTATTAACATAGTATATACTAGATGTATAAATAGTTTTTTTTTTTCCAGATGCCCACTTCCTTTGAAAGTTCAGGATTCATGTCTTCTGCTACAACTTACTTTAGCAATTAGTGATTAGAAGTGCTCATTATCCAGTTGTGTTAAAGCATTTTTAGGTCCATCTCATATGTCTCTATTATTATGCATAAAGAGATAGTGTTTAAAGATAAACTTCCTGAACTATTCAAATACAGTATTTTGGGTACCTAACTGTTTTGGGCATGATGCCATTAAGATCCTCCTACACTTAAGGGAAAGTCATATCTCATCTAACGTACATCTGTGTAAATCAAGAATTCAACTGAATTACATATGCGTAAAACTGGTGTAGAAGAGGGATCAGAGTCTTAATCTCCCCCCCCCCCACACACACACACACACACCCCAACTTCTAATATAATGCATAGAATTCTTGGTGGCTTGGATAGAGTTAGTGATTTAATACAGGAAGATACAACCCAACGTAAACTCGTAGCCCTTGTGCTGTGATACATTATCATATAGTGGAAATTGTTTTTATTGATTTCCAACCTGATATTTGCTGTACCATCCCGAGTCTTCACAATGTACTATGGTTCATAAGTTATGATATCCATGGTTTAGATGCTAGAAAAAGCTTTTTAGAATCCCCTCTCTTGTATGCCTTCCTAGCTTTTCTGGCTTTATTTTCTATCCATTAGCTTATTGTATTCTCTCCATATGCCCTATCCTCTAGACTACACTGCTTCCTATGTTCCAAGGGCCAGTTGTCCCTTGGAACATTGACACTTCACCAAGGAGGTAGAGTAGAATTTGAGGTATATTTTCCTGATCTAAATTGCTTGTCAATTGCCATTACTTCAGTGATCTTTGGATCCAACAATAAGGGGGAAACAAAGCAGATAAACTACTTATGTACTACTGCAGTGAATGGGGGGACGGATAGCTCAGATTTGAGCATTGGCCTGCTTAAACCCAGGATTGCAAGCTCAATCCTTGAGGGGGCCACTTAGGGATCTGGAGCAAAATCAGTACTTGGTCCTGCTAGTGAAGGCAGGGGGCTGGACTCCATGACCTTTTGGGGTCTCTTCCAGCTCTATGCGATAGGTATATTGCCATATAACTGTAAAATGCTAAACTTGACAAAATTTAAAGGGAGAGACTTATTCCAGTACCTAGCATGCTCTTGTTGGTGCACGTTGTTCCACATGTGTTAAAGGGGAGTTTTGCATGAAAATCTCCTTGAAGGTTTCTTTAGGTGTTCTTCTGCAATGACCTGTCAGAGTGGGATTAGTCTACCCACAGAGAAGCCATCTCTAAGCCTGGCAGTTCCACAATGAAAAAAAGACCCCCTCACCCTCCTTGGCCACAGTGATTTCTGAGGTTCCTGGATGTGCGTCAGGGGATCCAGGGCTGTTAATACACTCTCAGGTTATTTTTTAACTTTATTCTAAGTATCTTCCGTGGGTCTGCAGTGGGGATGACTTGCCCACTATCCTCCCACACACACATGTAGTCCCTGGACTGGTGTGACCACCCTCTGCAGGCTTAGGGGAAGAGGAGGAGGTGCCATGTGGGGCACCCAACCTCCTGTGGAAGAAGGGAGATTTTCACATAGAACACCTTAACACATGGGATCTTAGGGGACACAATCCCCAGGCCTCTACAAAGGGGACATTGTCTGTCTGGTACAGCAGTGGGAGTGAGGAGATCTGCACTTTGTTCCAGGCTCCGCCACAGATTGCTATGTAGCCTTGAGCAAATTACCTGACCTTTCTGTGCCCACGTTTCCCTTCCTGAAAACTCTGAATAATGCTTCACTTCCTCACAGGGGATTTTGTGAAATTTAATCCATTAGCATTTGTCAAATATTTTGCGCTTGTCAAGTAGAAAGAGAATGGTTTCATTATTTTTAAAAGTTTATTATGACATCATCTTATTGGCAAAACATTAGAGCACATGGTGATGGGGAGCTTAATTGAACACAATGACAGTTGTGAGCAATTCTCACAGAAGCTACTCGCTATTCTTAATGTGAGCTGACTAATTGTTAACAAATTGTAGAATAGAAAAGGCATAATGTATTTTACATATCAACTATGACAGCTCTGACACATGCTAAAATGGTTTTGTGGTGCACTTCTTCACACCCTCCCCCCCCCAAATCCAAAGATTGTAGCCAAGTGAATTAAATTGCTGGGTAGGGTTGGGTGGGTTGGGAGAGGGGTGAGAGGGTGGCATACATCTGTTTCTCATTAGCACTACTGAATTATGATGTGAACTGTAAACTGTTGTAAATGATACTGTCCATTTTCCTGCTTAGGTTTAAAAAAAAACACATGGTAAATGTACATTTATCGATGTACAATTAATTTAAGATGCTTTTGTAGCAACTGCTTCCTTTGATAACTAAGCCTGAAAGCTTCTTTTGCTGGACTTATTTGTTCTCCACTGTACTTGATAGTCCAATAAATTACATGCCACTTTAAAATATATTGGGTCAGATTCTGCCAAACTTACTCCATTCACTTCAGTAGATCTAACTGTGGAGTAAGCTGCTACTGAACCTGAATAAAGGTGGTGAAATTGGGTCCATAGTAACCACTGTTTTGAAGCTAGAACACTACTCTGGCTTAAGTAACTTGGTGAGGTACTAGTAATTTGAATTTCCATTGAGCAATAAGATGCTAGCCAATTCAGTGAAGTTGCCTCACTGGAAACTAGTGTTTTATACAATGGCAACACAAAGATGTCATTCTGATTTTTGTAAAAACCCCATCGTTTTCTGTTAGTTTGTCTTGATGTTAGCAAAAGCCAGATGTTCTTGGATCCATTTTCTTCAATGAAAACTGCACAAGTTAAAGAGAAAATAAATCAGGCAAATAGAAGAATCTTACTTATAGGGTTTTTTTGGCTATCTTTTTTTAAAGATCCTGATCCAGAGTCCACTGAGGTCAACATCAATGTTGTCAGGGTCAGGCCCCAAGGCAGCAATTCCCCATCTTTACTTGTTGAAGTCTCCATTTTGATGGACTGGCAAGTGGTGCAAGGTGATATGGGGAGGGGCTTCAAGTCCTAACAAATCATCGAAGATTAGGGTTGGAAGAGACCTCAGGAGGTCATCTAGTCCAACCCAATTAAATCATCCCAGCCAGGGCTTTGTCAAAACAGGCCTTAAAAACCTCTAATGATGGAGATTCCACCACCTCTCTAGGTAACCCATTCCAGTGCTTCACCACCCTCCTAATGAAAGAATTTTTCCTAATATCCAACCTAGACCTCCCCCACTGCAACTTGAAACCATTGCTCCTTGTTCTGTTATCTGCCATCACTGAGAACAGCCTACTCCATCCTCTTTAGAGGCTGCTATCAAATCCCCCCTCACTCTTCTCTTGTGCAGATTAAAAAAGCCACGTTCCCTCAGCCTCTCTGCATAAGTCATGTGTCCCAGTCCCCTAATCATTTTTGTTGCCCTCCGCTGGACTCTCTCCAATTTGTCCACATCCTTTCTGTAGTAGAACTCCACCAGAGAGGTCCTTTGGGGCCATCTGCCTGTCCCAAGTCAGGATAAAGTCGGAGGGTTGGGCGTGGGGCTAGCAACTCCACCCTGTAAAAAATCAACTTGCTACAGAAACACCAAAAATAGAGATAACAGAGACTTTTAGCCTGGAAAAAGAAGGGTCTTCAACTCGAAGACGCATGACGCTGGGTGGTGAAAGTCATGAGGAAGCCACAAAGCCGATTACCCTTCTTGCAACCAGGAGGATTACTATCGGTACATGGAACATGAGGACCATGTACGAGTTAAGAAAGATGGCACAGGTCGCAGCAGAGATGAGGAGCAACAACCTGACCCTACTAGGCATTAGTGAGACAAGATGAATGCAAGCTGGACAGAGATGACTGTTGACAGGAGAGTTGTTGCTGTATTCCGGACATGAAGAGAGTGGCGCACCCTTAGAAGGATTCTCCAGATCCGTTGGCCAGACACCATCAGCAACATCTACCTCTTGGGGAGGACCTGTCAACTTCCAGCAGAGGAAGAAATTAGAAGGAGAAGGTGGGGTTGGATAGGACACACACTACGCAAGCAGCCAACCAACATCACTAGACAGGCATTGCGGTGTAATCCCCAAGGCAAGCGGAAAAGAGGCCGTCTAAGAAACACCTGGCGATGCGACCTTCAGGCTGATAGCATAAAAATGGGCTATACTTGGAACCAGTTAGAGCAAATGGCACAGGATAGAGGACTCTGGAGATCTGTGGTTGGCGGCCCACACCCTGATTGGGATGATGGGCATGAGTGAGAGAGTGAGTGTTTCTGTAGTGGGGGGTCCAAAACTGGACGCAATACTCCAGCTGTAGCCTCATCAATACTGAATAGAGGGGAATAATCACTTCCCTTGATCTGCTGGCAATGCTCCTACTAATGCAACCCAATATGCTGTTAGCCTTCTTGGCAACAAGGGCACACTGTTCACTCATATCCAGCTTCTCATCCACTGTAATCCCCAGGTCCTTTTCTGCAGAACTACCACTTAGCCAGTTAGTCCCCAGCCTGTAGCAGTGCATGGAATTCTTCCATCCCAAGTACAGGACTCCGCACTTGTTTTTGCTCAACCTCATCATATTTCTTTTAGCCCAATCCTCCAATTTGTCTGGGTCACTCTGGACCCTATCCCTACCCTCCAGTGTATCTACCTCTCCCTTGAGCTTAGTGTCATCCGTGAACTTGCTGAGGATGCAATCCATCCCATCATCCAGATCATTAATGAGATGTTGAACAGGAACGACCCCTGGGGCACTCCACTTGATACCGGCTGTTTCTTGAGCACCATTGCTCGGTCATTGGATACTCCAACTCAGAGATGACAATGGCTCAGTCTGCAAGCGGATTTCATGTAGAACTCCCATGAAAATTGCTGGATGTTCTCTGTGAGTTGGCCATGGGGGATAAAGCCCTAAAGGAACTCAGTGAACCAAAACTCAGGACCTTTTTGTTTGATCACAGGACACAACTATCTGAGAGTTATATGGCTCCTTTAAGAGCATAAAATGTCGCTCTTATTATTGCTTTGCCTGCTTTGTGAAGTCGATGAGAGTTCTGTGAAGCAGTGACTTGCAGGATTGACATGCTAAAATTAAACAGAGCACGTGGACAGCTTCTTTCAAAGCTTGCTTGTGAAGACATCCCACTTCTAACTCTCTTAGCATTCCATCTACGCTAGGTACGTACTCATTGCTATGCTAAGTGTACTAATATAGGATTCTTATTTCTCTCCTGGTAGCATACCCATGGTGCCCTTTAGTTTTTGTAGGGTGTGTGTGTGTGTGTGTGTGTGTGTGTGTGCATTAAGGGGAAAATAGTTGGCCTCTTGAATTTTCCATACCTTGATTTACTTTTAACTGGTTGTTAGCCCAAAATTTTTAGCTCATCTTCCCTTCCACTCACATACCATCTGCCAAAGATTTCTGTCAACAAGGCTTGTATGATATCCAGGGGAAGGTTTCCAGACACCTGCTGATATTTTAGACCACATGATCCGGGGGAGGAAGGAAGAGAAGAAGGGCATTGTCACCAACTTGCAATCAAGTTAGTGACTTTCCATCTTATTTGAAATTCATATTATTTTTTCCTCCTGATGCATCAAAGTCAATATTGTGATCTCAGACCTAAGAGAGCCTGGGAGCTGTCTTCAGCACTGTAGATTGTTAGCATTCACTTGTATTAATGCTACAAAAACCTCCTGAAGCTTCTATTGAATCTTTGGATCCTGTTTTATGACTATCCTGTACTTTGTGTCTTGCACTTTGCTACCAAATCAAAGCAGTAGTGTAACTCTATGTCGACCTCACACTGTTGTTGTAAATGGCTGTACAAGGTGCAGAGCAATGATGAACTGGGCCTTTACTCTGCAAGTAGCCCCATTGATGCTAATGGGACTACTCCCAAAATAAGGTGCTACTTAGTATGAAATTTGGCCACGAGTAATGATTTAACTGGATATTGTGACAAGAACCCCTCAGAAGCTACATTGTTGCCTTGTCTTGCATGACTGGCCTGGCTGTAGTGCAGGGACTAAAGTCCCACACCACTGAATGGTCACTTCAGCCCTGCCCTGGGTATGGGTAGAAGAGTAGGGGCTGAGTGTCCAATACTGCAAGGTGGTAGTCGAGGAGGGAGTGAGAGCCATGGTTCCTCACCCTTCGTGTACCATCCAGCAGAGATGGCTGTACAAGAGGGAGGAGGAGTATGTTGTAATCTGTAAAGTGCTCTCCCAGTGAAAGAGGGAGGCACTGGAGGAACTGTGCTTCAGAAGGCCCCTCCTGAGGTACAGTGTTTTCTGAGAGAGTGTACCCTGCCCACCATCCCTTGCTCAGAGTGGTGCTTAAAGGCACAGTCTAGCCCAAAGGCTGAAAAGAATATTCAAATATATGGATTTACTAACAAAAAAGGTACAGTAGACAGACCAGACTCCAACTACAAAATAATATCTCTTCTTATGACACTCTTGCTACTTTGAAGCAGCAAAATTAGAACATTTGGATTCTTTGTATTCACGTGTATTGATTTTTATATTTCAAAGGGCAAAATTCTCTATTGACCTCCACATTGCATAGTTTGCCCTTGTTCTGTGTATGATGTTCCCACTGAAATTAATGGAAATTTCAGGTAGACAATTGAAGAGTGCACACTAAGAAGTGCATAGGTAATACAGACTGACAATCATTCTGTTATGAAACAGAACTCAGGACACTGGGTACAGAAATCAGACAACAAGCTATAGTGGACACACCTCCTACAGTTCTCAAAATTTGTAATTTGGCAACCAGTGGGTGTGGATCTCACTGCCCTCTTGTACCTGTATATCTGGCAAGGTTTGAGGTTGAGCCATGTATTGATTCTGCACTTCACTAGTGACCCTTTGCAACTCAACACACCTATTTTGTTAAAGCTGTAGTGAGTCTGCCTGAGCTAAGTATAGGTCCTGCTCATCTTTCTGCAGGGAACCGATTGCTTCCTTTAGAGACCTGTCAGGGATGAGCTGCATGACGCACAATACACTCTCTTCAGCCTTTTCCATACTTTCATCTTACAACTTAGGGATGAATGCAGATATTATGGAGAAAGCAGGGTGAAATCTGCCACCGTAATTTAGTAGGGTTTGAGTGATTAGAAAGCAAATGCTTCTAAGTCAAATCATTTTAAGAATGCACTGCAACATATCTCACACAAGTAGACTCCTGTGCACATACTACAGATTTGTGAGATACTTAAGACAATTTATTTTGTAGACTTTGTTTGAACTGATAGTTCTGTGTTAAATCATAATGAGTGTGGCTCCTGTGTTTGCTGCAGTTTTAAGATCAACAAGGTGAAAATCTCTCTTAGATCTGTAGGCTCTAGGGACACATGAAGAACAAAGACAGTGACTACATACGCAGTTAAATGTAAGAAGTCTTGTCTGTATTATAAGTTTCACTAAGCAGATGACTAATGTTACAATCACACATAAGTATACAAAACCTGAGACCCCCAATGTAATAGCTCCTACTTCAAATATGTTATAGAGACTGGTGGAAACCTGTTCCCATGGTCACCTGTGGTCAGAACAGAACTTTCCATGAAGTTACAATCAAGTGGCTTGTAGTCTAGTTGGGCACACGGTGTTGTGTATTATTTTTTTTTTTTTTAGAACATCACCCATTGAATACCAAATAGAAAATGTCACCATAGGGTAACTGGTGCTAACAGAAATGCAAATCATTGTGTAAGATATGCATTTTTTGTCTTTGCTTCTTTATAATATTAGTTACAGCCAAAGTTTAATGCATAAATCTGTGCATGCAAGTAATTCTTATTAGAGAAAACACCAAACAAAACCCATCTTAAATTGTTGCTGAATAATTGTTGTCCCTCACTTCCTAACTTGCACATAAATAAAACCCTACCCCTAATATCTGTTTTTGGTGACAGGACATATCAAATATGTGGCCCCAGTCCTGCAATCTACAGTGTGCAAGGGGGAACCTGACGGAAGAGAACAGAGCTTCACAGTGGCGCTCCCATGCAGATTCAAATGCAGGACCGAACCCACTCTATGCAACACTTTTTATAAAAATGTTTATGCCTAGTTACTGGGCGTGTCCTGATGTCAGTAGAAAGGGGGCTATAGCAGACAAGAGAGAAATTATACAATATATAATATTTCCTTAACCCTCTGTATGAGGATTGGGTAAATATAGATTGAGATACAGTCCCAAATTTAGTAAGAGTAATCTGTTCTATCTGGAAGACTTGTTGCCTGTTGGCTACTGCTTTAATTTCCATCTGTCCAATGCCTGGGTATAAAAGGCACTGTCTTTTATCAGAACACTAAAATGAGCCTTTGAGATTTTCAATTCAGATAATTAGTAGATTCTCCACCCCTCCCACCCCCGAAAACTTCTGATTCAGCCTTCAATGATTCACTTCCCACCCCACACACACACACACAAGACTTTGCCTATAGAGAGTCTGAATAACACTAAAGACACAAATTCTATTCTCTTAGATATAGATTCTTATACTGCACTCATCAGTGTAGTATAACTTGCTCATAAAGTACTTTGGAGATAAGTGCTCTCTATATATTTCTTTTAATATTATATGCATTTCTCCTTATTGCAAAAAAATTGACTAAACATTCTGAAAACACTGCAATCAGCTGATCATGATATAATTAGGCATGCATATATATACCCTATCCCCTACCTTCTGTCTGTCTTGTCTATTTAGACTACAAACTCTATGGGACAGGGATTGTCTAATACTCTTTCTGTAGTGCCTAGCACAATGGGGTGCAGTTCTAGGTAGGCCCTTATACACTAATATAATAAAACATGATTAGTAATACTCAGACTTAAAAAACACGACAAAACCGGTATGCTTTTAGAACTGATTACCTGTTCATACACAGGACATCTAGCATATAGATGTTTATTGTGACCTTGGCCGATCTCACTAGCTGAGCAGAGGTAAGCACTGTTGGCTGTGAGACTTTCAGGAATCTCCTTATGATGGGTTGTATAGACCCCACACTGGGAGCGATGGTGTTAAGGGATTAGCCTGTTTTGTGGCACCTGGAGAGAAAATGGGTAATTAAGTATTAGACTCAGGTGGGGTGAACCAGACTAGGTGGTTCCTATAAAGAAAGGATTGCAGAGCCAATAGGGAAGAACTGAGAGAGGAGAGCTGAAGTACAGAATTTATCCCCTGGGATTAGCCCTGAAGGGAGAGGTCAGGAAGCATAAAAGGATTCCAGGGAGCTCCCTTAGAGACTGAGGAGCTGCTGAGAGCAGAACCTTCCAACCACAGGCTGGTGAGAAGCCACCCAGCAAGCTGGACCTCCTGGAAGAGAGGGCATGATCCTGAGGAGAACAGCCTGCAAGAGAGGCATGGTATGAAGTATGCTAGGGAAACAGTAAGGAGTTGGGAGAGACTGGTGCCAACCACTTCTTAAAGGGTCACTGACCTAGAACTCAAAGGTGTGGGCAGGCCTGGGTTCCCCCAACCAAACCCAACAAGGGGTTTATTAAAAACTTGAACAAATAAGCCATACTTGAAGAGAGCAGAGACTGCACACCCTTCCTCTAGGGTGATTGTCCTGCTGATGTTCTGGACTACCAACGACTAGGCCAGAGGGCCAATGTCATATTAAAAACATTAAACATATTTAAAAGCTGAAATGAACTAGATGATCAGTCCATTAAAGGAGGGAAACTGAGGCAGAGTTGCTTTGTTACCCAACTGCACCACAAGGAGATACCTGAAGGTCAAAAGCATCTTCCAACACCCCTGCAAGTGGCAGGAAGTGAGTCTGGGGATCCAGTAGATAGAAAATTACTCAGCCTTTAACAACCCATGTTTTAAGGGGCATGGCTCCTAGACATGCTATCTTACACTGGAGCCAGAATTGTATTAGATAATACAATAAAAGTGTAGAACTGGCCAAAATTGTTCTATGAAATTTCACTTAAATTATTTTTTTAATTAATTGGAAGGGGAAAAGTTTTTTTTAAAAAAATATCAGTTTTCCTCCCTTTTTTGACCAGTTCTATTATGATAATAGCCTCTTGGCTTTTAAAAAATGTTTGCCTATGTGAACTGTAAGCAGAGTGTAACTCTATTACTAGAAAACTCTCTAGGTATATCAGGTTACGCAAGACCGCAAAGGAAAAAAATGGGATAGGTACTGCATGTAGCAAAGCTATAGGCAGTGCATCCAATAGCTCTGTCTGACTCCAAATAAATAGATATCATGCAGGTCAAATATTGCTAAATCGAGACCTAGGACCTGAACCTCATTGGTTACATAAGTAGCAGAACCAAAAGAACTTGACAAAGAGGAAATAAATAAAAAAAATGCCTTCTGGAAGGGATCCTAGAGAGCTCACTTGCTAGATGTCTCAGGACAAAACCGTGTTTACTGCTGGGCTCCCAAATGTCATGGCTTGCCTGCCAACATTTAAAGAGTGTGCACAGCATAATAATGTTTAACTTGTATCCTTTCCTCAGTGCTCACACTAAAATATTTGCTTTTTGGAGGTACCTGTATAATATAAAATGTAGAGGAAACGGAATTCTGGAAACATGTTGAACTTGAGCTATAACAATTGTCTGCATTGTAGTGGCTGAAACATAGGCCACCAGAATTCTAGTCCATTGCTACTGTCCCTAATCATTTTAAAAAAATCTGTCTTCATGTATCTTTTAAAAAAAACTACAATATTAGGGGTTTAATTACAAAGAGCCCCGCAGTGTATGACAGTTTTGCCTTTATGAAGCTTAGGTCTCCCTGTGCCACCAGTTAGAAGGGTTAGTTGGTTTCACAGTATCTGTTTTAAACTAAGCCTACTGCAGTGTATGGGTTTTAAGGCTCCTCCCTCTCAGCCCTGTTTTGCAGCTTCTTGGGGCTGGATTTTCAGTTTTGACATTCCACCCCCTGCACCAGCAAAACAGAAAATCAGGACATAACAAATATTTTCTTGGTTAGTTACTGCTGTCGCCTTGTTCCAAATACAGTGGCCATCCTGATAGTCACTGTAAGATTCAGGTATAGTAAATACAAAGGGGATTCAGGATGCTGACTGCACGCTGGCCCTGTAGCTTTAGCTTCCAGAGGGTGATATTCACCCCTGTGCAGAAGGCCTGTGCAAGAAACCACTTGATACACAAAATAGGTCTTAAATGGTGCCCAGGTCTTGCCCCTGCTTGGGTCTCCCTGACCCTCAGTGAATGACTACTGATTATCCTGCCACTTAGACTACACAAGCTCTTCGTTTCTTTGGAAAGTTGACAAAACCTGTCAATTGGAGTCAACTTTATAAAATTTTAACTGAACCCTGAAGATTGTTCTGGCACTCCTAAGTAATTAATGAATAATTTTACCAAATATACACATCACTTTTTTACAGATGAAAGGTACACTTTTTCCCAGATAACATTGAATACACCAAATTTGATGTTTCTAAGTCACCCCATTTTTAAGAGATGGGGTGAAAAAGTATAAGAATTTTCAAAACCAGAATTTGCCAGCTGTTTCCAATATTTCAGAAATGGCTTGCCAGATTTACTTTAAATGTGATTTGCCTCTGTCCAAAGATCATGCATACAAATATGAAGCAGAAATATGAGAATTTTAAAGTATTAAGAATAGTAAAAAGGGGCACCTAACCTAAATCAGCTTTATAGTCAAATGCTGCTTGCAACTGAACAGGGCTTTAGTCAACAAGTTGTCTAGCTCAGTAAAGGGGTAACTAGGTGAAATTTAATGTCCAGTGATTGTAGAGGAGGTCAGACTTGAAGGTCTAAGGGTCCCTTCTGGCATTAAACTCTAAACTACTATAGAAGGTCCAGTGGTGCTCTAGAATTCTAAATGTTTAGCTCAAACTGCTGTTTGAAATCACTTTATGTATTTTGATAATATGGCGCAGATATCAAAATTCTCTTTCACAAAACTAAAAATAACTATCTGGTGCAAAATATTAACTAGACACATTAATAAAACAGATTATAAATACTAACTCAATTCCCCTTTCTTCCCCAATGTGTCCATGCTTGTGGTGCTTCCAAATAAAATATATTAGCCAGTTCAGAGAGGCACCTTCATACATTATCTTAACAGCCTTAAAAAACCCAGTTTAACCCCCCATGTCAAGGCCATTGATGCTGACACACACAGATACACCCCTTAAATGGCTGTGGGGGGGGGGGGAGGCAGGAAGGCTAACAAGACCAGGCTGTGCTATATCAAGGCAGCAAGTGGGTTCCAAAGTTGAGAGGCCTTTATGGAGAGCTATTGTAATATATTTTCAAGAAAAGTTTGCTCTTTACCCAGGGGAACCTCTTTCTCCTCCTCTAACAAAGGCTACAATAAGAGGGAAGTCCTCCCTCACCACTCTCCCAGAGGGAGGATAGCACTGAGCTGGGTCTCCAAACTAAATGCCTTCATCAAGACTCTGCTGTTTCTGTATCATTTAATCTCAGACCAAATTAAATAAACTGCATTGCAATCAACTGCTCTGTAGGGGACTGTCTGGAACCTCTGAGCCTGATTTGCCATTTGCCCTGCACCTATTGTGCAGGAAAATGACGACACTGGTCATCCGATTCGAACTCTCTCTGGAATCGTGTTTCAGAATGGTGGTGTAACACAAGCTTTGCACGGACTATAGTTAATGACTATACAAGCAAGCTGTGTGGCAATGATGAGTAGAAACCTGTGTTGAGGGAGAAGGGAGCACAGGAAATGGGATTGGATGGTGACCTGCTTGGAAAGGGAGGAAAGGAAAGCAGAGGTAGGATCCAGAGTTTATGGCTGGATAAAGAGAAGAAGCTGCAGCAAGAAATGGTTTATCTTTTTGTCTCCTTTGCAGTATGGCCAATCTGAAGCATTCAAATATCATGAGTCATAGCTATCCAAAAAACAAAAAAAACCCGCAAACCTTGAGAGTCTTAAATAGTAAATTATGGGGGGGGGGGGATGCTCTCTATTTTAATCTCTTACCTTTAGGGTGCATCTAGCTCACATTTTTAAGCTTTTCTTTGCATCCACCAGGGCTACATGCTTTTTGTTTTAAATGAAAGCTGGGGTTCCCATGTGATCACCAGACTCCAGTAGCTGTAGCTTTAAGATGACACCAAATACGAGACTTGCAATAAAAACATGAGAGTTGGCAACATGATGTTTGGGTTTTCTCTGCTACCCCCTAACTTAGGGCTAACTTAGCTGACATGAGCAGGTCCATGCCTGAACAAGTAACTGTTGAACAAAAGTGAACAAGTAATTGCTGAAACAATTAACTATTGTGAATATGCTTATGGTAAATAAGGGAGGCAGAAACTAACTATTCTGGGTATGTTTAATAAATAGGCAAAGTAAGCTTACCTTAACAATCTGCAAAGCAATTGGTCCTTACATGCAAAATGAATAGGTGTTAGTAGCTAGGAATGATATATATAAACTGCATAGTGCATGATATGCATTGGACTTATGGTATCACTCTTTACCTAAACGCCCTGCGTCTGTACCTGGCCAATTTGGGCAAAGAGTTGTTTCATACTTAATAAAGTAACCTGAGTAATGAGTTGAAGCCATACAGAGTTTTTTGGATCCCAGAGAACTGGATGAAGTGTTCTTCAAGAACTGAATAAGGAGTTCTGGATAAGCAGAGCGGAAAGTGTCTTGGAGAGAATCCCAACAGGTAGCCTGTACTGTAGGGCAAACTCTGGAAGGAGCACCGCTTTGTAAAAGCTATTATGAAATAATTCTTCACCAGACTTTGGTGACAGTCTTATGAAGTTATGCCTTTGTGAAACTGGCTGGCTTAGCCACATTCAAGGAAACTAGTGTCACAAAATGTGTTTTTAAACTAGCTTCCTAACCCAAGGGAAATTGCAATGCATGTGGCCAAGGATAAGAAACCCAAATGTCTATTAAATCCAGCTTTGGCAGTGAGCTATATTAGCTCAAATAGGCCATCTTTAATTTCTGACCAATTGTGGGTTGGGGAGGGGGGAGCTCCTCTACACCAGAGGATATGTCCTGTAATAGAATAAAAATCAGAGCTCCGTGTGCTCACTTGCCCCTAAATCTGATGCTTACTTAACTTGTCAGAGCTGCAAACTAATGAAAATACCTACAGAAAGAAGAAAATGCAATTGCTGTTTTTGCCCCGAGGTCCTTTTTTAAGATTACCTGGTAAATGAGTTTGCATGTTGTGAATAGATCTCTAGGGTTTATTTTCCTTGTGTTCGGCCTGCTTATGTAACCTGTATCGCTAAAACTTTTTTAAATAAAAATTCTTAAACTGAGGAGTTGCTGTGGGCAACAGACCGTTCTGACCAAATTCACCAAGTATTTCCCCTCTCAAACTATACACCTGATATCATCACATGCCTCTGCAAGTGAACCAAAAATCAAGAGATGGGCAGGGGAAGGAAAAGAGGGAGGAGAGGAGAGAGTACCTATTGTGCAACTAAACTCTGTGTCTTTTTAATTCTATGCTAGGAGCACTTTAGTAAATAATGTGGACCAGAAAGAAAAAACGAACAGCTGCTTGCAGGAACAGTCTGTGCTCTTACACATATGGTGGCAGAATGCACTTTAAGCAAAAGAAAACACAGGGAGGCGGGTGTATGTTTTGAAATGGAAGCCAATCACAATAGAGCTGGGCAAGAGATTTTCATTGAACCTCAAGCCCACTGCAGTTTTAGCCTTTTGTTCATGGTGGTCTGATATGTTCCCTGAGCTCAGCCTCTGCTTGAAAGAGTGTGGCTAACATGGATGAAGAGGTTGGAAGAAGCTGACAGTGTTTGCCTGAAACACCAGACTCTGTTAGGACATCCTGTTTGCAAGACCATCCCTAGGGAGATTCAGGGTCCGGGGCAAATCAGCCTGCATGGGGTCCCCCTTAACATTTTTTATGCAGATGAAATCTGGTTACAGTGAACTTCAATGGCAGCTGCTGGCCGCAAGTTAAATATTGATAGCGCTCAGCTGTATAATTATGTTGGAATATTGTAGTTCTTTTTTATAATTATAATGAAGTTCATATAATTAAAAAAAAAAAAAAAACAATTCACCAATCATGATCAGTGTCGTGCCACTTACATTCCTCAATCCACCTTCCTGGACTTCCTTGCAGCAAACTCACTTCCCAGGTGCATATGGTCTCGCTACCCTCAGTGGACTTTTTTAAAATGTAATTGCACATTCGCAACACTGGGAGCTCAGGTCTCGGGAACTGGGTGGCTCTTGGAGGGCCTATATGTGCCCTGGTGCTGGGGGACCCCAGGACCCTCCAGCATGGAGGAGGGGCTCTAAGATCTGTTTTGTCTGGGGGCTGGGAGGGGGAGGGGAGGTGTAAAAGCATATGGATTGAGAGACCCCAGTCCTGGTGGGTGGTGGAGAGAGCAGAATTGTGGGACCCCAGGTCCTGGTACAGCGGGGGGGGGGGGAACTCCAAGGCTGGAGAGCTGAAAGGCAAGGAGGACCCTGAGACGGGTGTGTGGGGGTGTGATAAGGGCTGGCCCCGGCCTGGAGGTTGCATTGGAGGACCCCACCCAGTGCTTGGAGAGGGGAGAAAGGGCAGTGGAGGGACACCAGTGCTGGGTGACAGGTGAAGGATGATGGAGACTATTGGCTGGCACTTATCTGTGCTAGGGACAAGGGGGCTCCCTGTGCTGGTGGAGGGTCCTGCTGGAAAAGGGAAGGGTCTGTCCAAGGCAGAAGGGCAGTGTCCGGGTCAGTCTGCCCTGGCACTAGTGGTAGAGGGTGCTAGGACCCTGCGGAGGCAGGCGACGCCAGGAGCCAGCAGAGTGGAGCAGGTTGGGGCTGGGTTGCTTGCTGCTGCTGCAGAGACTGAGCCCGAGCCCGGGAGCTGCAGGCAAAAAATAAAAAAATAAAAAAATAAAAGCCCATGCCGGTGAGTGCAGGGCGTGGGCCCAACCTCTGCTGCCAGCACCAGCCAGGCCCCCTGCTAGCCCCCTGGGCTGCCCTTCCCCCGCATCCTCCTGAAGTGCAGGGCCCCCTAAAGAAGGGGCCCAGGGCGGTTGCCCCGTTCTGACCTATGGACAGGACTGCTCTGCCTGTTTGGCTGACACATTGAAGCAGGCGGTGTATGAGGCAACCTGAACATAAGAGAATTAGGAGTGGCTCTCTAGTGGGCTGAGGTAGGAAGCCTCTCTAGGAACAGCCAGGCATAGGGAGGAGGTTTGAGCCAAAGATTTGATAAGGGAAGCTAAAAAGATCGGGAAAAAAAATCTATAGTTGGCAGGTATAAGAACAAGAAGAAATGTAAGTATCTTAGGAACAAACAAAATCCTAGCAGTGGTATAGGCCCATTATTAGATAAAGATGAGTAAGATTGTTATTAATGCCAAAAAGACAAAAGTGTTTAATAAATATTTCTGTTCTCTAGTTGGAAAGAAGCAGAATCATAGGATTGGAAGGGAGAGGTCATCTAGTCCAATCCCCTGCACTCATGGCAGGACTAAGTATTGTCTAGACTATCTTGACAGGTGTTTGTCTAACCTGCTCTTAAAAATCTTCAATGATGGATATTCCACAACCTCCCTAGGTAATTTATTCCAGTGCTTAACCACTCTGACAGGAAGTTTTTCCTAATGTCCAATCTAAATGCCCTTGCTGCAGTTTAAGCCCATTGCTTCTTGTCCTACCCTCAGATGTTAAGAACAATTTTTCTCCCTCCTTGTAACAACCTTTTATGTACTTGAAAACTGTTATCGTGTCCCCTCTCAGTCTTCTCTTCTCCAGACTAAACAAATCCAATTTTTTCAATCTTCCCTCATAGGTCATATTTTCTAGACCTTTAATCATTTTTGTTGCTCTTCTCTGGACTTCCTCCAATTTGTCCACATCCTTCCTGAAATGTGGCACCCATCACTGGACACAATACTCCAACTGAGGCCATATCAGTGTGGAGTAGAGTGGAAGAATTACTTCTAGTGTCTTGTTTACAACACTTCTACTAATACATTCCTGAATGATGATCGGGTGTTTTGCAAGAGTGTTACACTGTTGACGCATATTTAGCTTGTGATATGACCCCCAGATCCCTTTCCGCAGTACTCCTTTCTAGGCAGCCATTTCCCATTTTGTATGTGTGCAACTGATTGTTCCTTACTAAGTGGAGTGCCTTGCATTTGTCCTTATTGAACTTCATCCTATTTTCCTCAGACCACTTTTCCAGTTTGTCCAGATCATCATGAATTTTAATCTTACCCTCCAAAGCACTTGCAATCCCTCTCAGCTTAGTATCGTCCACAAACTTTATAAGTGTACTCTCTGCCATTTCCTAAATCACTGATGTTGAACAGAACCAGACCCAGAACTGACCCCTGTGGGACCCCACTTGATATGACCTTACAGCATGACTGTGAACAACTGATAATTACTCTCTGGGAATAGTTTTCCAAACAGTTACATATCCACCTTTATAGTAACTCCATCTAGGTTGCAGTTCTCTAGTTTGTTTATGAGTAGGTCATGCAAGACAGTATCAAAAGCCTTACTATAGTCAAGATACCACATCTACCACTTCCCTCCTATCCAAAAGGCTTGTTAGCTTTCTTTGATGAGGTATTAGGTTGGTATGACATGATGCACTCATAGTGCATGAGTATGATGAAGTACTTTCCAGTCCATTAACATGTAAGGCGGATGTTAGACACCTACTAGGCATAAACATTTTTAAATTGGCAGGTCTGTATAACTTTGCACCCAAGAGTCCAAAAAGAGATGGCTGAGATTTCTGCCCTGCTAATCATCATTTTTACTAAACTTTGAATCCTGGGGAAATCCCAGAAGTCTGGAAGAGTGCTAATATGGTGCCAATATTCAAAAAAAAGCAAGCAGGATGACCTGAATATCTCTAGGTTGATTAGACCGACATCAGTCCCAAGCAACATAATGGAAAAGTTCATATTGGATCCAATTTAATAAAGAAGTAAAGGAGAGGGATATAATTAATGCTAGCCAACATGATTTTTGGAACATAAGTCTTGCCAAACAAATCTGATTTCATGCTTTGAGTTTGGTCGATAAAATGAACTGTGTACATATGAAATACTTGAACTTTTGTAAGGTGTTTGACTTACCACATGACATTGTGATTAAAAAAAGAGCAATGTACAATATCAATAACTTTAAATGGATTAAGAATTGGCTAATTGACAGATTTCAAAGTCGTTGATGAAGAATCCTCATCAAATGGGAGTGTTTCTAGTAGGGTTCCTCGGGGATCAGAAGTAGACCTTAAGTTATTCAGCATTTTCATCAGTGACCTGGAAATAAACATAAAATCACTGCAGATGGTATCTGTGGACAACACAAAGATTGGCAGAGTGGTACATAATGACAGGGCAGTTGCACAGAGCTATCTGGATCCCGTGGTACTGGTCCCATTCAAACAAAATGTGTTTCGATATAGCCAAGTGCAAAGTTATTCATGTAGGAACAAGAAATACAGAGAACGTTTTCCTGGAAAGAAGTTACTCTGGAAAGGATTTAGGGATCACAATGAATGGGCTACTCAATATGATCTCCCAGTATGATGCTGTGGCAAAAAGAACTAATGCAATCCTTAGACATATAAACAGGGAAGTAGATAGTAGGGGGGTGATTTAATCTCTTTATATAGAATTGGTGAGACTGATAATAGAATACTGCATATAATTCTGGTGTCCACAGTTGTGTGTAAAAAAAAAAAAAAAAAAAAAAAAAAAAAAAAAAAAAAATTAGAGAGAGTGTAGAGAAGACCTGCAAAAATGATTTGAGGACTGGAAAAAACACCTTACATGGAGCTCAGTTTGTTTAGCTTATCAAAACGAAGATTGAGAAGTGACTTGACTGCAGTGTTTAAATACCTCAATGGGTAGAAAATACTGGGTTCTAAAGGGTTCTTTAATCTAGCGGAGAAAGACATAACAAGTAGTAGTGCATGGAAGCTGAAGTCGGACACTTTCAAATTAGAAATAAGGCACAAATTTTAATTGAGGGTGATTGTTTTAATGTTTAATCTACAAATGGAAGTGGTGGACTCTCCATTTCTTAAAGCATTCAAATCCTGACTGGAGCCTTTCTATTGGATAAACTTTAGCTGAACACAAGTTATTAGGCCTAGTACAGGGATAACTAGGTGAAATTTAATGGTGTATGATATATAGGTGGTCAGCTTAGATGATCTAATGGTCCCCTCTGGCCTTAAAATTCATAGCTGGTTATTTAAATATCTTTCAAGCATCCCCACAAGAAGGATTTGAGTCTTCAGAAGCATCCCATGTTTCAGGGAGGGGGGTAGAAGAAATAAGTTGGCTGGCTGAAGGAGATTCACAGGCTTTTCACGGCATAAACAACCTTGTGAGCTGGTGTCTTTCCCAACCTGCCCTAAAAAAAAAAAGTCCACACACTGTGCAGTCAGAAACTCATCCCCACAATAACAATATACATATTTTGACAGAACAATGAGTTTCAGCAAATTGTGATCTTACAAGGCATACTTTGTATGAAATATCACAACCATATACAAATGATTAATATGTGGGTTACAGGGTGTTACTTTTGAGGTACAGTGCAGACATGGTATTATTTGTTGCTATCAGTCTATTTTGACATTTACTAGTGCTGGTCAATATTTTTCAAATGAAAACAGTTTCTTCTCAAAAAAGCCTCCCCCCCCCATATATTGAAAATAATTCACCAAAATTTTAATATTTTTGTTTCACTATGTTCTCCTTTTTTCAATTTTTTCATTTATTGTTTTTTATTTTGTGATTTGTTTTTTCTATCTTTCTTTCTTTTCTCCAGTCATTTTTGAAACTCCATATCTATCTTTTTGAAAAATGATGGGGGGAGGGGAGGGAGAGGAGGAATTGAAATGAGGAGAAATGAAAAAATCATCAGGATGTTTAAAAAAGAATTTCATGAAAATGGGTCTCTCGACTCTCATGAAACAACTTTGAAATGTTTCTCCTTGTTGTTAATTTTTTGGCCAACTCCATACCTCCCTCTTTGCTGTGCTATCTTACAGGACCTGGCCACTTTTGAAGGGTAGCCTTCAGGGGTGTAGCAGTTTTTATGAATGAAATTTCATGAGTGCCTACTTGAGACACAATGGCTGCAAATTTCAGTAACAGCTGTACTGTGCTCAGTGCAGCTTTGGGGTGCTTGGAAGGAGGAGACAACAAATCACCTTGTTGCAGTTCCTGTATCCTGAGGCAGGCTGGGAACTGGTCCAGAGTGCTCTGTACAAGTTAGAACCCTCTGTCTCCTCTAACTTACACTTGGCTCTCTGTCACCTTAAGAGATCATTCCTGTAGCCAGGAATAGCCAGAGTGTAGCAATTATCATGCCTCTTATTCCCCAGCCACACTTTAATACCAAGGCCAGCACAGAAGGTGGCATAGAGCAGGTATTGCCCTGTCACTCAGGCAATTCTCCTTTAATGACCCAGGGATTTGAGTAAATCAGCTTTATGACTATGTTGTATTACTGAGAGCAATGCAAAGCAGGAGGATTGGGGTGTGGGGGCTTGTAGCCAGAACATGGCCTGATGCCTTCTGGAACTCTCAATAGGATCCTGAGGTTGTGCTTTACATACACATTGCTCCTTGATATAGTTAGCAGTGGGCAAGTTTAAAGAGTCCACATGGAACCATCATGATCAAATGTAGTTGTCGCCTTGACTGGCATAACACAGCTTAATGCAGAAATGTTGGCAAGGATCCCATGGGACCCCTTGATGACAGTCTTTAATGTCTGCCACCACTGCACCAAACAGAAGTATTGGAATGCAGCATGCACTATCACTGGACAGATATTTTGCCTACAAGAGAATGGAGTTGATTACCTTATTCTCCTGGGCTGCAGGTTATGAGAACAATATTTGGTGTTCAGAATAAAACAGATTTTTAATGACAAATGGCAACTTTTTATTGACTGCACTATGGAAAAAAAATAGAATTACTTCATGCTATAGTATATAGGGTTTCCCTTCTTGAGCTTGTTTCTTTCTTTAGCAAATATGCCTGTGTAGTGGTATTGTGCTGTTCTAAATTGCTGAGGTTAAAGATTAGTAATTGCAAAAAATGTGACAAATTTTTTTTTCAACAAAAGATGTATTAAGTACAACACTCAGGACTCCTGCATCCAAGATCAGCTATGTATGGGGGTGGATATAGATCCTTGATTCTCTGAGCAGGTCTGTGCCAGCCCTAGTTCCAGCATGAGTTCTAGCAGCTTAGGCCTAGAGATTGCAATGAGTTATGCCAGTGGTTCATGGTCTATCACACCCTCCATCAGCAGAGTGTAGCCCCCCACTCTCCCTCACCCCCAGCACACCCCTATCCCTGAGGAAGAGGTGTTTGCATAGGAGTAAGCTCCACAAGCTGAGCACTGCCACCTGCTGGGGAACTTTTCAACAGGCGAGTTACTGGCAAAAATCAGCTCTTTTGTGCTGTGTGCCATGCACAAGAGCTGGATCTGAAATGATAATCCAGCCTTCAAGGTATTGTGTTGCAACTGGAATCTAATTTGTGCAATTAGAGAGGGGACTAGTGCTATTTAGATAATCTCTGTATTCTAGGCAGAGCTGGCAGCATTGCCTGTAGTTGAGTGCCTGACATTTTCCACTATAAAGACCCTGCTTTCAGTTGCTTATAACTTCAGCAAACTTAAACAGCTCAGGCTGAAATTTTCCATGGCGGGTGTCTGCCTCAAGCTGAGTATTTATTTTATTCGTGAAATTTCAGCTAAATGGTTTCCAAGAATGAGATTTGGAAAAAAAAAATACATGGTGTTACCCATGTTAAGTGGCTCTTCACTCCTCCTCCTTGCCTCCCCTAATGTAGAGGATGTGGCTGGAGAAAAGGTGTGGCCAAACATGCTATACTATGGCTATTCTTGACTGGCTTTGTGGCCCTTAAGGTGAAATTTAGAGAAGCCCTGAGGGTGCTCGAGGGGTTTATCTATGCTACAAATACTATCGCAGTAGAGCTATGCTAGCGAATCCCCCTAGTGGAGACAGTTAAACCAACAAAATTAAATTCTTTTGCTGACATAGTAAACTACCTCCCTGAAGGACCTAAGAAATGGCCTCTGGTGCCTGTATAACTGCATCTGCATTATAGCTTTTGTTGTCATAGCTGTGTCAGCTAAAGGGTGCAATTTATTTTTAACACTCCTACCTGACATAGCTATGCTGGCAAAACTTCATAGGGTAGACTAAACCTAAATTGCATGAGGGCTGAACTGGCCCTGCACAACTACCGTACCTGGGAAGGCACAAAGGTGACTAAAAGGCACCTACTTCCTCACGCTTTTTACACACACATCTTTCCTGTGCTGAGCAAAGCTTAGGTAGAGCAGATCGTCTGATACCTTGAGGTGGCTGGCTCATTTTATAAAACAGAATGCTGATCTTATTCACATGGACAGCATTCGAAACCACACTATTGAAAATGGAGAAAACGGGATCCTTGATCATCTCAAATTTCCTGGTTGTTATGAATACCCTTAGATTAACGGGCACTGAGAGGGGAATCTGATTGGTCACTGAACAGAGACCATCCAAACATATGCATTGCATCAGAAATACTCTATAGAAATCTGTGAATTCCACACATGTTCCCTCGGAAATGAGGTACTTATCATGACATGTGGAGTACTTTTTTGGGGACACTGAAATGCACAACCTGACTTTTGTGAAGGACTTTTTTCCAGGATAGCTAAGGATTCTTTTTCTTTGTTTTTCTTTTTGTCTTTTCTGTGGCTTTTTTTTTTTTTTTTTTAAATCAATGTGTTGCCAGCAGTGAATGGACTGTTAATAAGTATGCTGAGATATTTTGTTACACAGCTTTTAGAATTACAGTTGAGCAGTTAAGGAAGCTAGCAGGCAAAGGGCCTCTTAAGTTATTGAAGATTATGTCTACTTGTGTTATGGGCCTGTTCCTTCATGCTGCACTAGTATATAAGAAGGTACTGTAACTTAAAATGGATCACTTTGCCTCCCCACAGTACTTGTTCCCATGAAGAACAAACTGTTCCTGATTTGGCATGGAATGCTATAGCTTTATATTTCAATATGAATGCACAACTGGACCACAAGAGCTGTGGCAATATTTTCCCTTGTCACTTTTATTTGCTAGTCTTTGTTTCCTTGCTCCCTTCAGGAGCAAAGTGTTTGCTTTATTTGGATGACAGTTTTCATAAAGGAAAAAAGAAGAGAACATATTTTAAATAAGGGAACTAAAGACATTTAGATGTATAACCCCTTTCAGTTAAAAAAGGCCTGAATTGGAGCCCTGGATCCAAACCTTTCCAGACTTTAGGAAAGTTCAGATTTAGGCCTGAATCTTTGTCCAAACTACGTAGCTTGGCCCCATTTCTAATGTCTTCCAATATAGAGGAGAGTCGTTGTAGCTGTATTGGTCCCAGGATATTAGAGTGACAAGGTAGGTGAGGTAATACCTTTTTTTTTTTTTTTTTTTTTATTGAACCAACTTCTGTTGGTAAGAGACAAGCTTTTGAGCTTACACAGAGCTCTTCTTGGGGTCTGGGAAATGTAATCAGTGTCACAGTTAAATACATGAAAGTACATGTCCAGATGTTTTGATGTTGTGTCCTTTCTGTGTTTGCCTACAGCATATGATGCAGACTGAAACTTTGAGATACTAAGATTGCACTTCAGTATTAGTCCTTTCAGTTTTTCTTTGGAAGAGAAAATACTGTGCCTTTATTTTGAGGCCTTTGGTTCACTTCTCTGCCCACCTACTATGGACAAAACCGTTTAATCTGTAATAATCTTGGGTAGTACATATCTGAGATGATGGGGGTGATACATCCTTTACATTCAAATAAAATTAGATTACAAAGCAAAGCATAAGGAGTATTATTAATCAAAGATGTAAAAATACCATAGCATTACTCTTGAAAATTGTGTGATCCGATACTAAGAGGTAGCGGGGGTGGGGAAGCAAGATTTTTCATGAAAGTGCAACCCCACTGTGATGGGATGTATAGCTCATCCTGGCTCTAAAAGAGTTAACTGAAGATGGAGAGCTTGTTTAGGGCTCCCATTTGCACCTAGAAGGAGTCCCTGATGGAGACCTGGGTAATTTCTATGACAGATATAGTAATATTTTGTAATATCCTGGAAAAACTTTACTGAATTAACTTTGTGTCTAGGAGCTCATTGTGTTTAAAAACACAACTGTTTATTGTGGTATTGTATGTAACATCTCTAGGGGGAGACATTAATGTAAATCATGGGAAATGCTATGAGCTTCAAAGGACTATTTGAAACAATGGACCAGACAAGAATGAACTTTCAAAGTTAAGTGAGTTTCCCAGGAAATCTATAGGGGGAGGTATATGCAAATGTACCCACTCTGGTTATGCAAGCTTCTGGAAGCTGCACCCTGATGAAGGTACCTTTTGTCTGTTGATCACCTATTATATGAGGACAATATTAGAGGCCCAAATTGTATAAAGGAGTGACTCTCAGATTCATGGTGTTCTTGTTCTGAGCCAAGGTGGTTATGAACTGGTGACCACAGAAAAACTCCTTGGTGAAGTTTGAAGGACCTGCCAGAGTCCTTGTTGGAGTTGGGTGGTCTCTGGTAAGCTTATTAGCATGTAGGTAGTTGATTTAATATGTTTTCTCTGTAATGCTTTCACCTTAAGAATAAATGTGCTTGTTTAAAAAGAGTGGTGTGGTAACATATACCCATGAGCAATTGTGCTGTTTGTAGCCTCTGAGGAGACAGCCAAGCAGGCCTGCTTAGGCAGTTGGACTTGCTTCAGATCTCATTGTAGGCAGGGAATTCTGCAGAATGGAAAACCCCCCGTCAGGCAGCTCTCCACCCAATGTAGGTGACGGCTGAGGATCCAGAAGACTGAGAGTGGGTGCCTGTGTTGGATCATAGAGAGCGAATGCAGTTGCCCTGAATTGTGATTGTTTCTGTAAAGAGAGGAAGCCCAGAGTGAATGGAGTCTGCAGGGAGAGAGGAAGAGGAATTCTGCAGTCCCTCTGAGTGAGCAGTAGAGACTGGTACCTGGAGAGATACAGAGAAACCACTAGGGTGGAGCATGCTCTGGTGGTGAGTCCTGCCAAAAGGGCCTGGACCTTCAGGGAAGAAACTCAAGAAGGTGCTCCACTGAAAAGGAGCTTCAGGAGGGAGTTTAAACCTGGGGACAGGCCTGGATGAAAAAAGGCAGCAGAGATTAAAGTGACTCCTGAAGTGGGCCTTAGAGAAGGCCAACCACCAGACAAACAGTGTTGGGGGTAGAGTGCAGTGAGGCAACTCTTGGGAGTTAGCATTTTGGAGAAGAACATACAGCTGGGGAGGACCCAGGATGGATTAAAAGTTCCAGTCCAAGGGAGATGGCAAAAATTGCTTTCATTGTAGTTTTTTGTTTTGCTTTTGAATTTGGTTGAAGGACACCAGGGAGAAGTCCTGGGGTCACTATTCTAACAGAGTGCAATAGAAGACAAGCCCTGGAGAGGCAGACAACTTATACCATTTACCAGTGTCACATCCATATGTTTGGGACACTGATACCTCAGAAGGGGCGAGACTGTAATTTGACCTTGCTGGAGGGTTAAGTCACAAGAAGATGGAGACCACCACAGGACAGATGTGACGGTTGGCAGGGAATAGTAGACAGGAAAGAGCTGCTGCACCAAGTATAGCCACAAAGGGGTGCTCTAGCAGTGAGTCCACTCCTCTACACGTATACATAAAGATAGATATCAAATCACTAGTATGGGGACTGATTATGCAAATGCCTCTTGGCATGCCCAGTGTGAACAGAATATTTCCAAAGCTTGAACAGTTCTGGACAGAGCTGAATGCTCCTGCTGTTGAAGAAAACATTCTATGCCTTCTCTCCTGAAAAATTTGGCGCTGGGTTCTTATTACCATCCCCTCATGCCCTTCACCCCAAAAACTTGTTCAGCCTATGCCCTAACTTCTCAAGTCCTTTCAATTGTATTGGAGTAAAACGTACTTCAGTGTTAAATGGTGTGTGTAAGTCTCTTGTAAACAATGGGCCAAATCCATCCCTGGTGTAACTGCACTAACTTCTACTGTGTATAGAATGGAGGAGTACAGAATTATGTCAGTATATACCATCTATGATACTATGCCATTTGTTGGAAAAACTATTTTAGTAAATGTTCACCTTTCAAATGTGTCACTGAAAGAAGGAAGAACATAAAGGCCTTGTACTAGTAATAGTACAAGGCCTTTTTGTTTTTCCTACTAGTACTAGTATTCATTTGGCACTCAGTGGGGAAGACAAAGTAGTTGCATTCCAGTGCAACAAAAATGTACCTGTGCTTTGTAGGACAAAACTCAAAAGAGAGAACTTGCAGAATGAAATGCTTGACTGTAATTGGTGGGTGTGCAAATGGCATCTGTTTTGTTGTTAGAAATGTCCTACATCTTGTTGACTGTCTCTGGATATCAAGCACACATGCAACATTGTGCCCATGGTAAAATTAAATCTCAGACAAATGTTTAATCCTGTTCCTTTTACAAAATAACTTCAAATACCAACTTAAAAGATCCTGACAAAATGCTGGCTCTTATGGGCAAGGATTGCACTGGTACATAGTAGGAGAAGGTTAGAGGGCTGAAGGTATTGTATGTGTGAGGGAGAGGGGGGAATCAAAGAAGCTCCGGATGTAGTTAAAGAATCCTCTGCAGACAAGGATACATAGAGAGTTGGGAAGGCAATGGGTATATTAAGGCAACTGGAGAACTACTGGAAGCTATTTAACAGTTTCAGATATCCACAAGATCAGACAAATTATCTGCCTTCTGGTGATTGATTTAGAGAGGTAACATACGTTGCTGTTTGTTGTCTCAGAGGTGCTCATTTGACCGTAAGTTTGACATTTAAAAAAGCTACAAAGCCGCAACAGTAAGCCCACAATTAGGGCTGTAACAAGATTTCTGCTTTTCTGTTTTCTCTCACTCTCTGACATGTGCCCCTTTCTATTACTTCATGAGGAAAGTGCCATTCTGCCTGACGTTTCTCATGTGTAGTCTTATGCCACTGAAGTATGTTGGGGGAACTAAGCTAATCAGACAAGACACTAATAAGAGCTGAGCTTTGAAAATGTAGAGACTTCCTGTTTGTAAGTCTCCTAAAATGATATGAAACCTGTATGAGGTTTCATATCTCTAAAACAAGAGAGTCAATTTTTAACATGTTTGATTATTCCTGACAACTTGGAGTACCAAATTTTAAACAATGCATTTTTGAGTTGTTCTCTGATGGTCCCTTTTACATTCTGAGAATTATTCTATCAAGGAATCTGCAGAGTTTATAAATTTTGCAGGCTTCTCAGTGGCATTATAAACTCCAGAGGCTACCTAGAGAGCGCCACTAGCCGATTGTCAGGCTTATCAGAGGATGCTGCTGAGGCTTGGGGTGTTGGTAGCATTTATCAACTCTGAGGATCAGCAAGAATTAAGTCAGGAAGGCTATTGAATATATAAGAACATAAGAATGGCCATACTGGGTCAGACCAAAGGTCCATCTAGCCAAGTCTTCTGACAATGGCCAATGTCAGGTGCCCCAGAGGGAATGAACAGAACAGGTAATCATCAAGTGATCCATCCCCATTCCCAGCTTCCGGCAAACAGAGGCTAGGGACACCATCCCCACCCATCCTGGCTAATAGCCATTGATGGACCTATCCTTCATAAATGTATCTAGTTATTTTTTTTAATCCTGTTATAGTCTTGGCCTTCACAACATTCTCTGGCAAAAGAATTCCACAGGTTGACTGTGCATTGTGTGAAGAAATACTACTTTTTGTTTGTTTTTAACATGCTGCCTATTAATTTCATTTGGCAACCCCTGGTTCTTGTGTTATGAGAAGGAGTAAATACTTCCTTATTTACTTTCTCCACACCAGTCATGATTTTATAGACCTCTATCATATCTCCCCTTAGTCATCTGTTTTCCAAGCTGAAAAGTCCCAATCATATTAATCTCTCCTCATATGGAAACTGTTCCATACCCCTCATCAATTTTATTGCCCTTTTCTGAACCTTTTCCAATTACAATATATCTTTTTTTGAGATGGGGCAACCACATCTGCATGCAGTATTCAAGATATGGGCGTACCATGGATTTATATAAAGGCAATATGATATTTTCTTAGTACCTATCCCTTTCCTAATGATTCCCAACATTCTGTTAGTGTTTTTGACTGCCACTGCACATTGAGTGGATGTTTTCAGAGAACTATCCACAATATCTCCAAGATCTTTCTTGAGTGGTAACTGCTAATTCAGACCCCATCATTTTATATGTACAATTGGGATTATGTTTTCCAATGTGCATTACTATGCATTTATCCACATTGAATAACATTTGTCATTTTGTTGCCCAGTTACCCAGTTTTGTGAGATCCCTTTGCAGCTCTTCACAGTCTGCTTTGGACTTAATGATCTTAAGTAGTTTTGTATCATCTGCAAATTTTGCCACCTCACTGTTTATCCTTTTTCCCCAGATCATTTACGAATATATTGTACAGTACCGGTCCCAGTACAGACCCCTGGGGGACACCACTATTTACCTCTCTCCATTCTGAAAACTGACCATTTATGCCTACCCTTTGTTTCCTATCTTTTAACTAGTTACTGATCCATGAGAGGACCTTCCCTCTTTTCCCATCACAGCTTACATTTCTTAAGAGCCTTTGGTGAGGGACTTGTCAAAGGCTTTCTGAAAATCTAAGTACACTATATCCACTGGATCCCCCTTGTCCACGTGCTTGTTGACCCCCTCAAAGAATTCTAGTAGATTGGTGAGCCATGATTTCCCTTTACAAAAACCATGTTGACTCTTCCCCAACAAATTATGTTCATCTGTGTCTGACAATTTTGTTCCTTACTATAGTTTCAACTAGTTTGCCCAGTACTGAAGTCAGGCTTACTGGCCTATAATTGCTAGGATCACCTCTGGAGCCGTTTTTTTTAAATTGGCATCATATTAGCTATCCTCCAGTCATTTGGTATCGAAGCTGATTTAAATGATAGGTTACAAACCATAGTTAGTAGTTCTGCAATTTCATGTTTGAGTTCCTTCAGAACTCTTGGGTGAATACCATCTGGTCCTGGTGACTTATTACTATTTAATTTATCATTTTGGTCCAAAACCTTCTCTAATGACACCTCAATGTGGGACAGTTCCTCATATTTGTCACCTAAAAAGAATGGCTGAGGTTTGAGAATCTGTCTCAAATCATCAGCTGTGAAGACCGATGTAAAGAATTCATTTAGTTTCTTCGCAATGGCCTTATCGTCCTTGAGTGCTCCTTTAGTATCTCAAATGTCCAGAGCCCCGCTGGTTGTTTAGAAGGCTTCCTGCTTCTGATGTACTTAAAGAAAATGTTGCTATTACTTTTTGAGTCTTTGGCTAGCTGTTCTTCAAATTCTTTTTTGGACTTCCTAGTTATATTTTTACACTTCACTTGCCAGACTTTATGTTCCTTTTTATTTTCCTCACTAAGATTTAACTTCCACTTTTTTAAAGGATGCCTTTTTGCCTCTCATTGCTTCTTTTACCTGGTTGTTTAGCCACTGTGGCCTTTTTTTTTTTTTTTGGTTCTATTATTATTATTATTATTTATTATTATTTATTTTTAATTTTGGAGTATACATTTAAGTTGAGCCTCTATTATGGGGTCTTTAAAAAGTTTCTATGCAGCTTGCAGGGATTTCACTTTTTGCACTGTACCTTTTATTTTATGTTTAAGTTCCTAATTTTTGTGTAGTCCCCCTTTCTGAAATGAAATGCTATCATGTTGGGCTGCTGTGGTGTTTTCTCTGCCACAGGGATGTTACATTTAATTTATATTATGCTCACTATTACCAAGTGGTCCAGCCATATTTACCTCTTGGACCAGATCCTGTGCTCCATTTAGGACTAAATCAAGAATTGCCTCTCCTCTTGTGAGTTCCAGGACTAGCTGCTCCAAGAAGCAGTCATTTAAGGAACTTCAACATTCAAGTCAATTTAAGAAACTTTCTCTGCATCCCATCCTGAGGTGACATGCACCCTATCAATATGGAGATAGTTATAATCTCCCAGTATTATGGAGGGTTTTTTAAAATTTTTATAGCCTCTCTAATCTCCCTGAGCATTTCTCAGTCACTGCCACTATCCTGGTCAGGTGGTCGATAATATATCCCTACTGCTATATTCTTATTATTAGAGCATGGAATTACTATAAGTGCTGCAAGACTACCAGGTTCAGAACAACTTCAGAACTTACAAGCTCCATGGAGCCAGAGAGAGGTTATGCAGCAGAAACATTCTGGCTGTGAGGCACTTGGAAACATCAGACTTCCCAGATCCGTTGGCTGTTTCTGGAGCTTCTGACCTATGAAGCTTATTAAGCACTGCAGGAGTTCTGGCCCAAGTAACTCTCTGGACTGTTAAGCTTATAAATTCCACAGACTCTGTAGCTTCAACAGTTCACTCTGAAACTCCAGATTTCCTAGCTTGATGACTATCTCTGAGGAGTATATGAACTCTACTGAAAAGTCTTCATATCAGAGCTTTCTAGCACTAGAGCAAGCTGTCCCATGGTAAGGGATGGTGCAGTGTATAAACTCCTCTTGCAATTTCTGGGACACAAGAAAGGATTGTTCACTATCTTTATGTATGTCTCTATTGAACATCATCTGATCCGAAGCCTCACAGTGCCTCTCTTAGGAAAATACCCAAATTAGAGAAAGAGGTTATAACAATAAGTGACTTGAGTAATTCACATAGCAAGTTGTAGTTTAAAATTGGGAATAGAATCCAGCACTCTTGACTCCCAATCTTTGTCTTACTTGCCAGCCAAACTGTCTCCCAGAGCAATGGAAAAGTGTAAAAATCAAACCAAAACAAAAAATAACCCCTCCATACAATCTACCTTCTGTAGGGACAGTAAACAAAATGCTCTTCAATCACTATCAAATTGAAAAAGGAAACAGGGCCATTGTGAGTCTCTTCTGGTGGAAGAATGCCATAGTTGTTGGCATATAAATGTTTTTGTGTTATGGTCCTGTTGTAGGTGGCATTTGCAGTGTCAAAGATTTTCAGATGATCCTTTTAAAAGTTGAGTTGAATTACACTGGGTCTCTTCCAAGCAGCCAATCAGCTATGCATTATCAGATAGATGGAGCTACCCCATTCTCATTAGGGCTCTGGTAAATACCTTTAGCTATGTCTGTAGGGGGTTAATTGAAATCTAGGTGAGAGTTGTTGCCTTTTATTGCTTCAGACTGTTTAAACAACTCCAGCAAAACCAAGATCTGCTTCCTTTCATTTCTGTTCTTTGGTGAGATTGGCTGGGTGAGGGAGTGAACACTTTTTAAATTAAATTAATATTTGCTGTAATAAAACCAAAGAAAAATTAGCACTGCAATTGTGAAATTCATAAGCATGCCTTGGCCTTTCCAGACTCCAGACGCCACTGACTCTTGGACATGCTCTTACTTAATTTCCTGCCAGATAAACTATTAAAATTATGCAGATTATATCATTTGGAAATTATTTCAACTTTAAATTCAGTGAGTTTTTTGTTTGTACCAATTAAGCTGTAGAAATTTGAAAGGTAAAATCTGGAAGTGTCTGATTTTTTAAACTGGCTGTGTGCCAACCGGTGCAAATACATGAATGATTATCTCAATTTAGTGAGACAAACAGGCATTAGCTATATAATTTTTCTGTAAAACTAGCTGCACAGTCTGAAGCTTCGGAATCTGCATCTGACTTATGCTGGCAAGGACTGTCAGTCAGCATTTGTTTTTTGTTAACAGTCAGGTGCTGACTGAATGAAATTTTACTTCTTCCTTAAATAGTTCTAGGTACAATAAGGAGCCACAAGAGAGCTGATCCAGATTTTAAAATGTCAACTATAGATAGTGTTTGGCTTTAATCACTTGGTTGGCCAGTTAAGATCTTTTCCATTGGGTTGGGCCAATAACCTTAGTGGCACCATAAACAGTGAATGCACTGCCTTTAGGAGGGACTCCAAAGTCCAGGATGAAATCCTGGTCCTATTGAAGTCCATGACCAAATAGCCATTGACTTTAGTAAGACCATGATTTCACCAAGTTTCTGAGACTTGGGCAAAGAGGGCTTCAGCGTATCAGGGAGGCAGAATGGCTCCTGAGGGGAGGGAGCATGTCATTCTCTGTGTCATGGTGCCCAGCATTGTCATGAGAGAGAAGATTGTTACAGTGCTGGCGCTTTTGGGATCATGGATTCTTATTAAAGGATGGTAATTTTAAGAAGTGTTGTAAAAAGGTAAGAAGAAATCCTTTTTGGCAGGGGGACACCATTTCCTTTGCTGTTTCTGTCTACATGATGTGATTATAAAAGCTGTCAGTCTCAGACCTTGGGAAAATCACACACAATAATCCACCCAACATTATCAGGGATACTGTTCCTGATAGCTTGTAGTCCATCTTTGTGTGGAATATTGGTGTAGAAGGCTTCTACGTCCATAGTGGCCAGGATGGTGTTTTCTGGAAGATCACCGATGGATTGTAGTTTCCTCAGGAAGTCAGTGGTGTCTCGAAGATAGCTGGGAGTGCTGGTAGCATAGGGTCTGAGGAGAGAGTCTACATAACCAGACAAGCCTGATGTTAGGGTGCCAATGCCTGAGATGATGGGGCGTCCAGGATATCCAGGTTTATGGATCTTGGGTAGCAAATAGAATACCCCTGGTCGGGGTTCTAGGCATGTGTCTGTACAGATTTGTTCCTGTGCTTTGTCAGGGAGTTTTTTTAGCAGATGGTGTAGTTTCTTTAGGTAATCCTCAGTGGGTTCAGAGGATAATGGCCTGTAGAATGTGGTGTTAGAGAGCTGTCTAGCAGCCTCCTGGTCATATTCCAATTTATTCATGATGACGACAGCACCTCCTTTGTCAGCCTTTTTGATTATGATGTCAGGGTTGTTTCTGAGGCTGTAGATGGCGTTGTGTTCTGCATGGCTGAGGTTATGTGGCAAGTGATGTTGCTTTTCCACAATTTCAGCCTTTGCACGTCGACGGAAGCAATCTATGTAGAAATCCAGTCTGTTGTTTCGACCGTCCGGAGGAGTCCACGCAGAATCCTTTTTTTTGTAGTGCTGGTAATGTCACAGCTAACCTGGTGGCTGAACTTTGTGATTTTTGTCCTCACCCACAACTATTTCACATTTGGGGACAATATATACCTTCAAGTCAGCGGCACTGCTATGGGTACCCGCATGGCCCCACAATATGCCAACATTTTTATGGCTGACTTAGGGGACGAGAGCTAAGGAAGCGTTGTTCTAACGCCCCTACTCTACTTGCGCTACATTGATGACATCTTCATCATCTGGACCCATGGAAAAGAAGCCCTTGAGGAATTTCACCATGATTTCAATAATTTCCATCCCACCATCAACCTCAGCCTAGATCAATCCACACAAGCGGTCCATTTCCTGGACACTACTGTGCTAATAAGCGATGGTCACATAAATACCACCCTATACCGGAAACCTACTAACCGCTACACTTACCTACATGTCTCCAGCTTCCATCCAGGACACACCACACGATCCATTGTCTACAGCCAAGCTCTAAGATATAACCGCATTTACTCCAATCCCTCGGATAGAGACAAGCACCTACAAGATCTCTATCAAGCATTCTTAAAACTACAATACCCACCTGCTGAAGTGAAAAAACAGATTGACAGAGCCAGACGAGTACCCAGAAGTCACCTCCTACAAGACAGGCCCAACAAAGAAAATAACAGAACACCACTAGCTGTCACCTTCAGCCCCCAACTAAAACCTCTCCAGCGCATCATCAGAGATCTACAACCTATCCTGAAAGATGATCCTTTACTCTCACAGATCTTGGGAGACAGACCTGTCCTCGCTTACAGACAACCCCCCAACCTAAAGCAAATACTCACCAGCAACCACACATCACTGAACAAAACCACTAACCCAGGAACCTATCCTTGTAACAAACCCCGATGCCAACTCTGTCCACATATCTATTCAAGTGACATCATAGGACCTAATCACATCAGCCATACCATCAGGGACTCGTTCACCTGCACATCTACCAATGTGATATATGCCATCATGTGCCAGCAAAGCCCCTCTGCCATGTACATTGGCCAAACCGGACAGTCTCTACGCAAAAAAATTAATGGACACAAATCTGACATCAGGAATCAAAATACTCAAAAACCAGTGGGAGAACACTTTAACCTGTCTGGTCATTCAGTGACAGACCTGCGGGTGGCTATATTACAACAGAAAAACTTCAAAAACAGACTCCAACGAGAGACTGCTGAGCTAGAATTGATATGCAAACTAGACACAATCAACTCCGGTTTGAATAAGGACTGGGAATGGCTGAGCCATTACAAACATTGACTCTATCTCCCCTTGTAAGTATTCTCACACTTCTTATCAAACTGTCTGTACTGGGCTAGCTTGATTATCACTTCAAAAGTGTTTTTTTCTCTTAATTAATTGGCCTCTCAGAGTTGGTAAGACAACTCCCACCTGTTTATGCTCTCTGTATGTGTGTATATATATCTCCTCAATATATGTTCCATTCTATATGCATCCGAAGAAGTGGGCTGTAGTCCACGAAAGCTTATGCTCTAATAAATTTGTTAGTCTCTAAGGTGCCACAAGTACTCCTGTTCTTCTTTTTACTAACCTACTGGGTGACCTTGGCAAGTCACTCCACTTATGTGTGTCTCAGTTCTGTAAAGTGGGGACAAACCTCTTTTTGTAAAATGCTTTGAGATCTACTGATGAATAAGAGCTTGTTGGTGGAGGTGGTATTATTCCTACAGATTGTTACCCAAAGGTGGGTCCTGCACCCATGCAGATCCCCACTGAATTTGCTGTGTCCGTGCAGAGGTTTAGTGACACATAATTTCTTCCTGGATTGGGCCCTTTCAAAAAAAAAAAAAAACCCTCAAAATGAAACAAAACATTTTCTTCTGAATATTTCACTGAACAAAATGAGGAATTATGATACTTTCTGCAAAAATATTTTTTTTGTCAAAAAGCCACTTTTCATCTAAATGTCTCTTGATCAGCTCTAGTAAGTATAACAGAAAAAAGGTTGTAAAGTATCAGGGGTAGCCGTGTTAGTCTGGATCTGTAAAAAAGCGACAAAGTCCTGTGGCACCTTATAAACTAACAGACGTATTTGGAGCATAAGTTTTCATGGGTGAATACCCACTTTGTCAGATGCATGACGCTTTTTACAGAAAAAAAGGTTGTGTTTTGTGCATTCCACAGGATTTCGTGTGAACTCAGTTTACCTGTTCCTCCAACTTGTCAATAATGCCCAGATTCTCTCCCCCCACCTCCCTCACTTCCCTTAGTCACACTAAATAGTAACTTCCTCTGCAAAGAGTCTCACTGATCATGGTGTAAGCTACTTCAGGCATGTCTGGACTTTAGTTGGTCAGCTGCCCCCACCCCAATTTGTGTTAGTTTATCTTCTGTTGCTGCAAGAAAAAAAAATACATTCATGTTTTTTATATCCTTTAAAGGCACAAAAAGGTGGCAGGGGAGAGGGAGTGTTTAGGAGGAGATTTTTTTTGCTAATTGACTAGCATACCAGTTGTCTCTTAAAACAATCTATAATATTGGCTATTGCAGACTAATATAGAAAATGCTATTTTGGCATCTAGATAACATTATTTAAGGTATTTTAAAGCATGTATGACCTAAGCGTACTCTAACCGATTGCTCACATCTCTTTTTATACTCTTGCTCTTCATTATATGTGACAAGATTTACAGGCAGTGTCTATTCCCATTAGGCTCTCGAACATTGTTTTACCACCTATAACACAAGCAGCATGTTGTTGATTTTTATCTTCTTCCTTTACAGTTTATTTTCTAGCACAAAATTCTATAACGGAGATTAAAATTACCCAAATGGGACCTCATCCAGCTCCCACTGAATTAAATGAAAACTGTATGGATTTCACTGAGAGTTGGATCAAATTCACATTGCTAACTTTGCTGCTATGCTTATTATATCTGCCCCTGAAAATACACCTTTTTAATTCTTTAATCCTTAATTCTTACATTGTATGTAGTAAAGTGGTTTTTCTGTACTAATCTGAAGACTCTAATATCACATATTTGGTTTGTTTACTTTTTTAACAAACGTAGCAAAACATTTTTGGATATTCTTGACACATTTACTGTTGGTTTTCTATATTCAATATCTTTGACATTACAGTGTTTCCTATTATCACTTGAGATTTGGGGATTTGACAGTTTTTAAAGGAGTAATACATTTATTCAGTTTTGTGAAATGTTGGTGAGTAACACCTATTTCATTAGAAGGTTCAGGCTGATTGGCTATATATATGTTGTGGGGGAGAGAGAAGGGGAAAGACTGACTATATTATATGTCTGACCCCTGTGATCAGACTCTGGTTGGTTGTTTCAAATAGAAAGGCCTTGTCTCAGTTTCAGTCCGTACAGGTGAACTTGGAACCTGAAGCATACTGTCTGCCTAGGGGTATGTCCATTTTTTCCCCCTGAGCCAGAATATCAGTTGGAAGTTTCAGTTAATAATGGGCTTTAGAAATGGAAAAGTCCTATAGTGAGGTATATTGACTTTAAGCCTGGTATAAGTGGGTAAGTAGCTCAGATAAATTTGGCTCAGGATGTGCCAAAATATAATAAAAATAGGCCCAGTTCCTGCCAAGACTTATGTGCTGAGCTCAGTGTGACTAACCATGTGCATAAAGATACTCACATATATAAATCATCACAGGATCAGGGACATGGTGGGTTTTCTCACATTTTTCAGCAATTAAGAGGTAGATTAAAAAGAACAGGCACTCTGTAACCCATAGAACATTCCCAGACTACGCCACTAATGTCTTCTGGTATTTATATAACACATCTTGAATTTTTACAATATAATAAACCTGTATGTTTTCCAGCGCCATCTCCTTTATGCTTAAACCTCAACAGCTTACTTGTGTGTAGGTCCTCTGACACATACTTTTAATATCTTTTGTGTGTATGTAGGTGGGGGGAACTCTTTCTGTTTCCAAGTTAAAGCCTAGTGGGAGATTCAGTTAATTAGTTCTCGAGCTAAAAGTCAGTGGCACACTTTTTTCTGCATCCTCTGGAATACTATTGCTATTTTGTTCAGGATAATTCTCAAGTTTACGGTTTTTGTTTGTTTTTCAAATAGATTTCTTCTGTTTTCAGCAGCACTTTCCCCCTCTTTGCAACAACTGTACTTCCATTTCTGCATTAGTAGAAATTATGTTACTAAGCTGACCAGTTATTAAATATAGCTTTAATTATGTACTATTTGAGAAGATATTAAAGAAACGTTCTTAAGTTTTCTTGTTAATGCCTGACTCCTTTTGGATCTCTTCCTCACCAGTGCCTATCTTACTACAACTTTTAAAGACTCTGTGTAGAAGAAGGTAGAGCCTGACAATCACTATGGGCCTGATTCAAAGCTCACTGAAGTACGCCGAAAAACTTCACGGGGCTTTGAAACAGATTCTTCCTATATGTTTAGGTTTTTATAATAAGGATTTATCTGATAAGTATGGTAAGAATGAAACTAGTCCCTGGCTCAACCATCCCACTCTGAGCTATGATGTGACTACTTCACCTCCTGTACTTCTGATAACTAAAAGGCCAGTATGACATTACCCAAGGTACAATCTGTACTGATGAACAGCTGTCCCCCCCCCCGCTTTGTTCTCCATCCTGGGGTGTCTTTTACACTGCTTTGCTGTGAGAGCAACCACTCCTGGTCTGCCCCCACACAGCCTTCAGCATGTAACTTAATCCCAGTTATACTACAAGAGTGCTATAGCCAGCCACCCTTGAATTACACTGCCGAGTAACACCAGCAAATTCCCAGTCCCAGACTTCCCCTCAGAAATGGACAGTACAACCTCATGAAGTCTGTAATTTTATTAATAGAAAATGATATGCACATATCCTGTTATTCTAAATGGAGCTTCCCTAAAACTTCAGTACAAACATCCTGGTCTAGATAAAACAAGTTTATTAACTACAGAAAGATAGATGTTAAGTGATTACAAGTAATGAAGCATAAAAGTCAGAATTGGTTACAAGAAAATAAAAGTAAATTGTAACTAATGCCTAACTTAACAAGCTAGAGTGAATTCAAAGCAAAGGTCTCTCTCACATGTTTTAGCAGTCTTACTAACTGAATCTTTCAGTCAGGATCCCTCCCCCAGTCCAAAGCCGTTCCCTTTGTTCAGGTATTGTTGATGCTGTGGGTAGAGAGAAAGGAGGGATGATTTGGGGCATCTGCTCCCCCTTTTTATAGCTATTTCACTTATTTGAGAATCATCTCCTGCTGAGGTTCAAGAGACAGTCTGTGTGGATGGAAACCCCCAGCTGTGTCTTTGTCAAGATGTAGATTTTCACGCACATCCTCTTTCCTGCCAAAGAATGGCCACTTAACCAGGTGATAATCTATTTGATTTTGTTGATGCCTGGCTGAGGTGTTGGCTAATCTTTTGGCTCTGGGGTACTGGTTTGTGACTTTTCCCCAGACTTACAACATCTTTAGTAGAGTCGTATAACTTTACATACAATGTTGCTATGCACATTTTACCAGAACAATATTGATCAGTATATTGAGTTTTGAAATGATACCTCACAAAGCATTCTTTGTATGAAATGTATCATTTATAAAAGGGGTGAACATGGGGATATGGGCTGTCACAGCTGGATCATGAACTTCTTTTGGTGATAAGCAATGAGCCTATTCATGCGTGGAAGAGTAAACAAGAATATGGACAAATAAAACCAATGGAAACAAATGAGATTAAGCTTTGAGAGCCAATGAGGGGAGGAAAGGTCCAAATGCCCATAGTCATTGTTAATTGTTTGACATTAAATGTAATAGATACTTTGTTACGGCACGTGCAGTGGGACCCATTTTGCATGGAGATACAGAAATAAAACCAGAGTAGGACTTGTGCATAAAGGAAAACAATCTTAATGGCACAGTTGGGAATCAGCCTCTATTCCTTTGTGTGAGTGTTCTGTAAGCAGCAGCTCTGCACTGGAGAAATTATTCTGATCAGAAAAAAAAACCTGACTCAGTGAACAAATCTTACTTGTGAATGCAATAGATTCTAAAAGAATCGTCTCAGAACTAACACAGCATTTCTTCCCAGATCTGTCTGCCTCAGACATTCAGTGAAAGATTCTCCTTGTATTTTTCATGTCTGTTAGCGCCTACAGCCTTCATCTGTCTTGTTTGTTTAGATTGTAAGCTCTTCAGCACAGGGACTGTATCTTGCTAGGTATCTATACAGCACTTAGTACCTAGAAGCTCTAAACAGAGCTTCACTGTGCTATCACAATACAATTCACTACCAATGCTGGTAAAACATGACATTATTACAGATATTACCTCCAGACTGTTAACCAGTAAATTACATTCTCATTCATTCTTCTCTTGCACACCACCAATACCGAAGATGATATTGGTATATCTGCCATGGCAGCCATACACAAGCAGCTGCAATATAAAGGAGTTTCCTTATCCCCATTACTTCTACAAGGAACCACAAAGAAAAGTGGAGGAATTCCACCCTCTCGCTACTTTAAAACAGTTCCTTATTTTCTCAGACGCTTTAAACTTAACAGCCAGACAGGCAAATTCCAAACAGAGTACCAGCCATGATCTCTTGAAGTGTGCCAGGAAAAGGTCCATAAGCCTCCATCTGCTTTAAACATTTCCAGATGAAACACACAAATACTAATTTAGAGCAAGACTAGAGCAACAGCTGCTAATGGATTATTCTCAATCCATACAGGAGACAGCAATGATTTCAGAGCAACTGGAACAGTAGTATGGGAAGAAATGGCTTGCTTCATATATATGTATGTATTTGCATTTAAAAATATGTAGAGGTGCCCATGCAAGGCTGTTGGGTGTGGGAGCTATTGACCTATGCTCACCCTCTATGCAGTAGCCTCAGGAAGTTAATGAGCTTTGCAATGTACTTGAACGTTAACCAATCTGAATACTCTGGTGAACCCAGGGTGTGGGGGGGAAGCAAGTTCCAAAGTTAAGGATCCCCTAACTCCCTCTTGCACCCCAAGGAACCCCAAGATGGAGTGTTGTTTCTTGGGGTGCTATCTACCCTGGTGCTTCCATGGGATAATGCACCACCCCATACACAGGACTCTACAATGGTGAGGAAATCAAATGCTATCCCAGTGATGCCCATCTGAGTCTACAAATACTGCATCATCCCCAGCCTGAACCTATAGAATCCCATAGTCATTATTTTGTCTCATCTAGCTAGGAATGTCATTTGAGTCTGGGGTGCACCTGGCAGGGAGAAGTGGTAAGTGTTCGCACCTAGTTTAAACTGTAGGTGTATGTTGTCTCAAACCTTCTTTATGAAAATAATCTCAGATGAATTGCTGGGTATTATGACTAGCATAATAGCTTGTACTCATTACCATAAATGTATGCATAATACTGCTTACATTAACAAAAATACCCATTGGTAAATCTATCAACCCTCAGAGAATCTATTTAAAAGCCAGATCCATTTGAAAGAAAAACGATATTTCAGAGTTATGTTTCATCTAATCTGAATAGCTCAACTAGCAGACTAGGCGAAAGGAATTGTTGCATATAAAGAGTCTATAAAGAATTTTACCACAGTCACAAGAATACAAAAAAAGGACACACAGAAGGATGTTAATGAACCAAGACAAATGGCCTTCAGTGCAGCTCTACTAGCTGAGTAGTGTCTCATGCAGTCAGCATTTCCTTTCCTTTGGTTTTATTGTGTAGTTTAATCGTATAAACTAGTGTACATGCAAGCATGAGAAAAAAAAAAATAATGCCAATCAAAAAGCCATGGAAATCATGAAGTAGTTAATAGGGGGCAGGAAGAAACTACAATATAATACAAAGGCTATTAAATTAGAGCATTAGAAATGAAAACTTTGGAAAAATACACTTTGAAATTTGGTACCTAGAGAGAGAATACTTGTGAAAAATGGCTTGAGAGGGAAAGAATTTCTTCTCTCATATGAACAGAAAATATATACACTTGGGGCCTGATCTGAAGCCCAGTGAGTCAGTGGAAAAACTTCTGTTGACTTCAGGGAGTTTTGAATCATAGAATGTCAGGGTTGGAAGGGACCTTAGAAGGTCATTTAGTCCAACCCCCTGCTCAAAGCAAGGACAATCCTCAGACTGATTTTTGCCTTAGATCCCTAAATGGCCCTCTCAAGGACTGAACTCACAACCCTGGGTTTAGGAGGCCAATACTCAAACCACTGAGCTATCCCTACCCCCAATTTAAAGTCTGTGGGAGTTACTCATATCCGTCAGGGTGGGGAGAGCCAGCTGAAGGAGAATGAAGTCCTCATCCCACAGAGCAGGTACAACATGGCAGTAGAGATGGTCAGAGAATTGGGAAGAAAACACGTCTTCCCAACCAGCTCAAATATGCAGTGACAGTACACATTCCTTCATGCTTCCCTAGGAGTGTGCCTCTAGCCTGACTTGAAGAAACTTCCTCTAGGAGTTGGTTAATTCTCCATGCTGATTATGTAACACACTTCAAATTCAGCTTCTGCTCTTTGAAGGCACCAGATTCTTTATCTTAGATAGCATAAACACCTGTAAAACAGAGCTGAGAGAGACTCCGGGGTCTACATGGAACAGGGTTCAAACTAAAATTTAAAATTAAATTTAATTTAAAAAAAATTTAAGATGTCTCAAACACAGTTTGATGTGGCTGGGCAACTTGATTTAATAGCCTAACAATAATGAGCCATGTAGTTTAAGCTTTTCTGCTCCTTTACAGTACATAGTGTTCAAGGCCTGACCCAACAGAGCAAAACAGACTGCAAGTTACTTTCTGTATCAACATATTCCTAGCACTTTAAACCATTTTATATGTAGGCAATAAATGTTTTAGAACTCTTTAAAGCATAAACGTATAGCACATTCCTATAATGCAGAACAGAGAGACTCAAGGGTCTGTATGAAACAGGGCTCAGACTAAAATGTTTCCTCCATGCCACAACAACCCTAGCCAGCAACAGTAGGGAGTGTCTAGAAACTATATGCTCTAGGGAACACGGGGGGTGGGGGGGGAGAGGGAAGGAGGTGTTCAAAAGGTTCAGCCTTTGTGAAAACTTCAGTTATCAAGGTAAGAACATAGTGCTCCCTTTTGTGTATGCAGTACAATTATGCCCCTGGCTACCTCTGCTCAGAGTAACAACAGAGGGGAAGGAAGAACCTGTGGTGGGGGCCCCCTATTAATCATTAGTATGTGTTGTGCGGGGCAGGGCCACAAAATATTCCTGCTTAGGTCCCTCAATGGGTTAGCACTGGCACAAAGTGAAGGCAGGGCTGGTTCCAGGTTTTCTGCTGCCCCAAGTGGCGGGGGGGAAAAAAAAGGGCGATCGGCAGCACTTTGACGGCAGCTCAATCGCACCGCTCCAGTCTTCGGCGGCAGTTCGGCAGTGGGTTCCGCCCCTTTGTATTGGCCGCCCCAAGCATCTGCTTCCTTAGCTGGTGCCTGGAGCCGGCCCTGGGTGAAGGGTTTTGTAATATGGACACCTGTCTGGTGAACTAATCCACCAAACTCATTTCACTTAGGGTGCCAAAAAGCCATGAGATGGTAACAGCTTCTATATGCTACTGACCATGGTTGGATTTGAACCAGACATGAGTAGTCTGTTCCCTGTACTCTGAGCCATCTATTTCTTCTTGTAGCAGATTTCCAAACTTAGTTATCGCATATTAGAGCACCTTCTTACATAGATTAGAGCAGTACATGAGATCAGAAGTCAAATGGGAGAGTCCTTTTGATTTCAATGAGAGTTGGATCAAGAGCTAAAAAAGGACCAGATCTAATGTACATTGTATAAAACTCCAAAACATAATCACAAAATCGCCTAAGCCACTAGTAGAGATCACTATTGAAATGTTTGAACTTTTTTTTTTTTTTTTCAATATTAATATTTTCCTTCCTTTCCTTAGCCAAGAAGATCAGGGACACAAACCTTCAACTGCCAGAAGCTGGGATTGGACAACAGGATGTCTGAAATTGCCCTGTTCTCTTCATTTCTTCTGAAGCATCTGGCACTAGCTGCTGCCAGAGACAGGACACTTAGATGGGCCACTGGTCTCTGACCCTGTATGGCTATTCTTATGTTCTTTCCTCTGTCATCTTTCTTGATCTTGTGTTCTTTCTATTTGCTACCTAAATGAGCCAAAATCCTTTAGGAAAAAGCAATCCCCCTTTGGTGCCACCTGATGTCTTTTGAAATAATCTTGTGTGACCTTTGTCCCATTAAATTGGGCTACTAGGGCTGTCCTTCTAATCAGGATTAGAAGAGGAAAAACAGTACTTAACCTTGTTGTGACAAGTGAGGTACACTTCAGGCTAAGGGATAAGACCTACTCTACAATAGATGCATTAGGACTTGTCGGTATTCAGTCTAGAGTTATAAGCATTTGTAAGCTTATTTTATATAGAATAATATCTCTCTGTGTTGTAACGTGCCACCCTCAGGACCAGAGAGAGGAAAGGTTTTCTGGAATTAACTGTTAAAGTACTATGGCAATAGCTTTTCCAGAAATGAATACATTTCATCGGCATGAAGTGCTATATATAAACCGGTGTGGTTTCTGTCACTGTTCTGAGAAGTGAGGAATGGTTAGTAGCATCAATGGTTAGAGAATTTAAAATCTTCACCTTTCAGAGCCTTGGCAGAGATTTTTAAAAATGGGTGTCTACAAGTAGACTTGTAAGCTCATATGTAGGCATTTAAAGAAATGGCCTGAGTGTCCAGTGTCATCAATGTTTGACGATCTTGGTCATGATAGTCCAACAAAAAGATGAGAACACAAATTATTTTAAGAGAACTGTCCGTGTGTAGACTCTGCATGCGTTCTTTACATTAAAGGAATCTATTAGATGAGATTCTAGCAGTGAATTCTTTACTTCAGTAAACAGGTCTCGTCTCTTGTGGCGTCAGCTTCTCTGGTAAGAAAAAAAGGTATTTCCCTTTTCTGAGTTTAAAAAAAAAAAATCACTGAATCCTACGTCATGAACAGTCAAAAGAAATGTTACAATATTATGGGTTGTTTTTAGGGCTACTCTTCTTTGTATTACCTCAAAAGACTTTTGTGCTTTGTGAGCATAACGACATTTATTACTTAATTTTCACACTTAACCAGACATAAGGAAGAATGAGACCAGAAAAGAATTGCCTCACTAAGCTGCAGCTCTTGCTCACTTATTTATAGTAACAATGGAGACATAAGCTAAATAGCATTAAGAGGATTTATACAACTTGTTTAGGGTGAAGGGTGGGACAGTAAAAGACAAGAGAATGAACGTAGCATTGAAAACCAATGGAAATCTGTTTTTAAAATGGGTAATGGTATGACTAAGGGAATAGGAAACACAATACGCTTTTTACTATCATCTGAGTAAGGCAGCATTTGAACCTCAAAGAAGAGGGTAGCTCCATCTTGAGGGGTTAAACTCAAAATAGAACTAGTAACATATGTGCAGCTAATTTGACCTAATTAGTTGTTACTAGTTCCAGGAATTATATGAAGAATCTCATTATATAGGTTAGATGTAAGATAGATAGAATCTTGGCCTTTGGCAAAGATCAAAAGTAGTATCAGTAAATACTGGATACATCTTCTATCTGGGTATGATGTCCGGTATTTGCAGAGCGGGTGGGATTGAAGTTCTAGAAAACATCTACCATCTTCTGTTTGAAAAGTAGCATTAAGATTTTTTTTAAAGTCTTGCCCTCTTAGGTGGATGCTCTATTTATGTTTGTAGTTATAGATGCAAAGAAATAGACCTTTTTTACCTCATGGGTGATAGAATGTCAGTAGTAACTAGTAGGGAAAGTCAATGGCTTTATCTATTTAAATGAAGCTGAGCAGGTCCCTGTTCTTGTCTCCCATGCACACTAAAGTGTTTTTTTAATTAATGTTTAATATGTCTAAGCTGGAACCCCAAAGGGGTAACAAATTTCTGTGTGGAAAAATTTGTAAATCTGCATTAATCTTATTTTATTTGTATTACTGTAGTGTCTAGGAGCTCTAATCATGGACCAGGACCCCGTTGCACTAAGTGCTATACAAACATATAACTGGCCATTGGAAGTTAGTAACTTAGTGCCTGATGCAAAGCTTATTGAATCAGTGGGACTCTTTATTTATTGACTTCAATGGGCTTTTGGCTTAGGCCCACAATGACTTACCAAAAAAAAAAAAAAAAAAAAAAAGAGTTTATTATGTGCTGCAGTGGATTTGAAACCAGGTGACATTATTAGCTTTATCATTATAAACAGGAAGCACCACGGTGTTGCCATAATAGAGGGACATATTTTTTTCTCCAGCAGGAATTGAAACAGAAGTTTTTGATGATGATGATCTTACTGAGAATGTACTTTTCATTCCAATAAGACAAGAAATTTTCCAGATGAAAATGTGCCCATTAGGGGCCTGCTCTTGTAATCCTTACTGAGATAAAAATCGCCCCCAGTGAAGTCTGTGAGGAATCTTGCCTGAATCAGGAGTCCAGGATGGAATCTGAGGTCTTCAGGTGGCTGTTCAGCAGAATGAATTCACTATGATGGAAAGTAATGAATAGTATCGAGAGACGGCTTCAGAGAAGGAAAACATACACACCTGAAGAGGAACAATGATAGAAAAGACCAGTGAAGCCAGGTAATCAATCAGTGGATTCTTCATGTAAATAGCACTGAATAATCTTCGTGTTATCTTATTAAACAGCCCTTAGGTGTGTATATTTTTTAAAATGAAGAACAGATACATTAGCGTGGATACGGTACTGATGGAGGTAAATGATTTGTCAAAAGCAAGGAGGATTCAGCTGACCTGCCATAAATCATGTTGGCTGAAAAGTAAGCAGCCAGTATTTGCCTGCTTGCTGAAATGATTCATTAGTATTAACATAGAAGTTCAGTAGGTCACAGGAGCATCATGCTGTCCTGGAAAGCTTAGATGAGAAGCAAGAGTTGAAGTTGAAGACACCCTGATGTGCAGGGATACTCAATTCTGTAGACTTAGGGAAAAGAAGTAAATACAACCCTATTGTGGTAGAGTATATTTTCTCTGTCTATACTGAGTCTAGACACCGAGACATTTATTTTTTTTAACAATCGAGTTCCTGTCTGCTCTGCATATACATAACAAAGGGGCAATGAGATATTTAAGGAGAAGGAGCTTAGTTAGATGTTCTTGGCCAAAGAATTTCTCTCTCCCTATTATTAGGCAGCATGAGGAGTACCAATTAGCTATCCTTTCTGTAGAAGAGAGATTTAACTCTTTGGTACCATATACAACTATAACAGTAAAAGAAATAAAACAGCTTTTCAGGTTTTAACAAACTAATTTAAAGCAAGTTTTTGATTTATACCACTACTCTTGTTAATAGAATTTAGGCATATCTTTTATTACCTCGGGACTTGCAGCACCACCTTTATAGTTCAATCTTTGAAAGATGCACTTTGCAGTGAAGAGAAGTTATCCAAATTCAGCTGTTTTTTTTTTCTTCAGGAAAAGCAAGTTGCAAAGTATTTATAAACAGTGTTATATCTGTTTAATGTTTGAACACTGTAGCTATTTTCTCAAATGTAGACCACACAAAGAGTAGTCATGATATCATAAATTTTATTTTTCATGCTTTAAAACTCAGATCATCAAGGACTTTGGGTAAAATCCAAGGTTTTTAAACAAAACAGCCAACCTGTCAAAGCTACTTGGACTCTTGACGTTTTTTAAATAACATTGATTACAGGAATATAACAGATAACCTTGTTTGTGTTTTGCTCTTTTCTGTTATGTTTGACACTACATTAGAACATTTATCAGAGACTTTTAAAAGCAATTTTTACCTTTCAGAAATTATATATAGCATCCTGAAAAACAATGTAAATACCAAGAAAGCAATGCAAACCATCAGACTTAGGGGTCATCCACTGAAGTTGACGATCAAGATTTAAGTGACATCAATGAGAGAGAGATTAGGCCATCAAGACTTAAATGTACCCACAAGATCATTAAAGCAATCCTATGGTCTTTCAGACAAAAAACAATATCATCCGCATGTAGTTTATATTGTTGTTCTGGCTCTTTATATGAAACTAATTAGGAAAGCATTTTAAAGTCTGATCCAAAGCCCATTGAAGAGGATCGGAGTATTTCCCCTGGACTTCATGAGCTTTGAATCAGGTCAATAGCCTCAAACTTGAGTAAAAGGGTTACAGAAGTTTAAAATTTGAGATAACATGGCAGTATTACTGTGTAGTAGTGTAGTGTTAACACTGAAAGTTTAAAAAAAATCTTGCTGAAGCATAATATACTCCTATGTCAAATGGAAAATAACTCCTATAATAAGAATATCTGCCCCCCAGGCTACTGACCTGATTTATTCCCTGAAAAAGTCCGAAGTGCTGACAGAAATGTTGTTTGAGATTTTAAGATAATTTTCTATGTTCTTTGTTGCCTTTCACTTCTTTTAATATCTTCACACATTTTGAAGCAGGACACACACACAACATTTTTATATCTATATCTATATGCTTGGTAGATTATTTTTTTATAATGTCTATTTATTTGTAAGCATTTTTAGATGGTTATTGATTTTAAATTTTCACAGATGTGGGAAATTAAGAGCAGAAATTCAGACAATTATTTAATGACAGGAGATGTTGCCATTCAAAAAGTTAGTTTTATAAACATTTAAAACCCAATTGTCAACATCACATGTCAACATATACAAAGTCAATATCCTTAAATCAACAAAGTATACCTGTTTTTACAATTCATCTGCTAATTTATTTGTAACAAGCTTAATTCAAAACCATTTTTCTTACTTTGCCTATCTATACATTTTGATTATCTACGGAAATTGTGTGTGTGGTGAGATTGACAGCTACTGATTAAAAATGTTTCCTAGGGAGTAGGCGCACCCCATGTATATAAATTATTTCGGAAACATGCACTTGCATAATATCACTTTTTTCAATTTAAATACAGATCTGAGACTAACTTCTGCACTAAATGACAGCTTGTGAAGTCAATAGGATTGCATAAATATAAACAGGGACAGAATTTGGCGCAGAATATGTAACGGTGCACAAGAAAGTAAAACTCTTCGTGATTTAAGGACTGATTTAATGTATAATTGACTAGCAGTGGCAGAGACAAGTATTAAGTGAGCTCTACATTTTACTCAAAAACTTGCAATCTTTCTTTTACATATCCCATTAAAATCAAATGATGCTATTTCGCATCCTACTGTAATGGGTTATATTTCTCCCACATCAGACAGAATGTCTGCAGACTAACTAGGCTGTAGTTGTAAAGTTTTTATCTTTCTCGTGGCTCGTATTATTACTATACTTGTACCAAGAAGGCTAGACTTCTCCTCCTCTGCCGCTGGCGGGTCCACACACTATTGCGTTTGCAGGGACGTAAAACAAATGCGGAGCCTGATCAAAGCACGAAGTGAAGCAAAGCACGGCTGACTCTGGGCAAGCGATGGCTGGATGTGTGTGTTCCGATGGCTGGAGGGAGGCGGCAGCAGGCGGGCGGGGGAGGGGGGCTGCAAAGCAGACTCAAACGTGGTCCTGTTGTCAGATCTGTGTTTTCTTCTTGTCAATCTGCTCCGATTGGGGAGACGTGTCTGGCTTCTCAAGCAATCAGTGCGCAGGCGCATATCATTCCCGAGCCCCAGTGAAATGCTCTTGGACGTAGGAAGGGGATCACCCTCTTTCCCTGTCTGTGTCTCCTTCCCTCTCTCTCCTCCCCCCACCTCTCTCTTTTCCTCTGCTTAGTCCAGGCCCCCTTCTTGTTTTTAACGTCGCCTACTCCCTAGGAAACAGTATCCCCCCAGCTCCCGCTTCTCTAACCAGGCTCTCTGAAGCCAGTTCTGCCTGTTGATTACTCCCTCCCCCCCTTTCCTTGCTTGATTTCAAACCTTTGGCTGGTGTTTTGGTGTCATTAGGAGATTATCATCCCTGGAGCTCCAGAAAGAGGGGGGAGGGAGAGGCTGGAATAATAACACAACTGAGATTTTGACTCTGTCCTGCAGCCATCCCAGCGATCTCTGGCTACCAGGTTGCATCTGGGGGTGGCTGGATCCCTCCCTAGGGCTGCTTCTGGTTGCTAGTAGATTGGCTCTGGTTGCCGGCTCCTAGGAGGCTTTGCAGCTGGGGGTTGCCGGCTCCTAGTTGGCGGCTGCTGCTGCTCCAGCTCGCAGCCCCACTCTCTCTCTCTCTCTATGAGCAGAGAGGCAGAGGAGCAGCAGCAGCAGCAGGGGACGCCAGAAGGAGCATTCCTTCCCCGGGGTTTATGAATGGCACTGACATGGAGGAAATACCGTTTCAGAAAGTCAAGACCAAGAGGAAGAAGTGCTGTCACTGCTGCTGCTCCCCCCCGGCCGCGGCGGGCGCCGGGCTGGGGGGATCCCCTCCGCTGCTGCTGCTGGATGCCATCGCCTGCGAGGACGAGTTCGACTGCAAGGAGCTGGAGTCCCTCTTCCAGAGCTACAACCTGAAGCTGGAGCAGACCTCCACCCTCAAGGCGCTGGCCGTGCTCATCGTGCTGACCGCCAGCCTGGCCCTGGTGGAGCTGCTCTCCGGCCCCAGCCTGACCATCTCCAAGGGCTCGCACCCGGTGCACTGCATCATCTTCCTCTCCCTCTTCATCGTCACCAACGTCAAGTACCTGCAGGTCACCCAGCTGCAGCAGATCGTCAAGCTCACCCTGCTCTTCAGCTTCACCTTCTCCTTCCTCTGCTGCCCCTTCTCGCTGGGCGCCTACGGCCTGGAGCCCCCCAGCGCCCCCGAGCAGGGCATGTGGCAGCTCATGCTGGTCACCTTCGTCTCCTACTCGCTGCTGCCCGTGCGGACCCTGCTAGCCATCGTCTTCGGGCTGGTGGTGGCGGTCTCCCACCTCATCGTCACCGCCACCTCGGTCAGTGCCAAGAGGCAGCGGCTCTGGAGGACGGTAAGTCCCAGGGAAAGGAGGGGAGCAGCCGGCGGGTGGGTGTGTGTGTGTGTGTGTGTTGGGGGAGAGGGTTAGGGGGTCCAGAGTGTGGGGAGTTTAGTTTGTGTGTGTTGGAGTGTGTGTATTGGACCTGGGATGCAGGGACGGTGTGTGCATTGTGGGACATGCGGGGTGTGTGTTTGTATGTTTATGCATTGGGGAAGAGTGTGTGTGTGTGTGTGTGTGTGTGTGTATGAGTTCGTGTTGCAGTGTGTCTGTAGTTGTATTGGGGAGGTGTCTGTATTGGGGAAGTGAGTGTGTGAGCTAGACATACGGTGCCTGTGTGGTGCGTATTGGACGCATGGAGTGTGCCTAGCTATGGCTGGTGTGTTAATAGTATATCGGGGTATCAGGTCTGTGTAGCGGCTCGTGGGAAACACTGGATGCTCAATAATCTGTGTTGGGACGTGTGTGCTTAGAGAAGGCATGTCGCCGTCTGCCTGCTGGTTCCCAACATCACAAAGTTTGGAGTGGGGATGTAGGGCAGAGGTGGGGTCAGAGTTAAGGGAGGAATATTTGGCTGCTGGGTGAAAAGGCAAGGAAAAGCTTTCTGACTTTGTCTAATAGTAATAATAAAAAGCAGCAGCAGTATTTCGTTGATGGGGACACTTCATGCAGGAGGTGCAGTCAATGAACATAAATAAATTCCATCTGACTCACTACAGACTTGGAATAGGTAGCTAGACTTGTTTGGTGAGATCGCCATGAATTGATATTCTTATTTTTTCCACAGGCTCTACCCCCAGGAGACCCTCCCCAACCCTCTACCCCAAATAGCAGAGCTCAGGGGAGCTGGAGAAACTCCTTGGAAGAGGGTGGGAAGCCAGAAATGGAAATTCCACCCCCTTCTTCTCCCAGTGTGCATGACATTCCTAGTTTAGTTTCCCAATTCCAGCCATTTCCTCCTCCCCATGCAGATTAGTTAGTATGTCATTGAACTTCCTAACAGTCTTCCCCCCCCTCCCCCCCAAGAATTAAGCCGATGATGCCTCCCTCTGCAGCATTTTTGGGAACGTGCTGCTGCACTTCCTCCATCCTCTGTGCCCCCTCCCAGGAGTGGCTATTTATAGCCCTGCAGGGCTTTCTCCAGCTCCCATGGTCTGATGGGCTGTACTGGGAATGGGGGAGGAGAGTAGGGAGATGCGCATGTTTGAAGCGGTGAGGCTAGGAGTCAGGATTGTCTGTTTAGGTTCTATTATGTTGTGTATCTGAACCACTGGGAAAGACTGATTTATTCTCTCTAGTACTGGGTCAGTTATGTTTGCTCTTAAGAGGAACAATAATGGGTCTTAGGGATTTTAGATTAATATTTAGTGATACTTTATTCCTTGTTTAGATTATTTGCTACTTTACTGCTTTTGATTTTTGATGTTATTCTCCTTGGTCATATCAGGCTGCGTCGTGACACTTAGACATACACCTCCAGACACAGTAACACAAACATAGTCACATGCACCAAGGCATGCATTCATACACCCTCACCTAGAATCTGACACACATATATGGATATAATAGATAGCCAAGGAAGTGAGGTTGCTGGGACTACAGGATTACTCTTGGCTTGATGCTGGTGGACAAAATAAATTGTATGTTTTGAAGGGGAAGAGAGAGATAAGCTGAGCTTTATGATTTACCCAGATAATCTGATGCGTCTATTTTTAAGTGCGTGATTTAGAATTTCCATGAGAGAGAGTGCTGATGAAATTCAGGGAGTGTTCATTGAAAACATCCAAAAGGATAAAAGAAAAACACTAAAATACTCTGCTTTGAATGGGGTTACAGACTGCTTCTTGTACCAGAAGTCAGGAACCTTTTACTCCCAAGTGGAGCCCAGGCAATCCTAATCCCCATGACATGGCGGCAGATATTCACTGATGCTGGGTTACAGCTACAAGTGGCACCTGCTGTTCCACCAGAATTACACAAAGGATCTAACTTGCACGACCACGTCTGTTTATGGTATTCTCTTACCCAGGGCTTGACGATAAACATTTTGATAAGCTTTTTGTCCTCTTATTGATCTCCCCTCAGCTAATCAACAGGCAATGTTAAAAAATCCTGCTAGAGGCTGGAATAGCATTTGTACATTTTTCCCCTTACAAAGTAATTTGTCATTTATACAAAGTCCCACGGGTATTATGCTTTGGTGAGAATATTAGGCAGAAACCTGCTCCAAGTCGAGCAAATTAATCGGTCTGTGAATTTAACAGAGATGTGTGTTGCTTATGATGAAGTTGTTTGTTTTTTCGCACAGTATTTTCACAACTGGTGAAATTCTGAAGCCTGCATAATACCAGAGTAATTGAATCTTATGTGGGCATCCTGGGGGCAGCACAGCCCTTTTGCAGGAGCTGCTCCTATGCGTGAGCTGCAATAGCAGTTGTATCTCAGGCAGGGGATGTGTTCTAGTTACAGGATTTTATTCAGCCTGCCCTCAGTGCTCCCTTCCGTGCTGGCCTGTATGAACGCAGGACACAGTCCGTTGTCCAGGCTTGTGGAGCTGTGCAGAGCTGCAACCGAATGAAAGGGTTTGCCTGGACCCTGTAAACAGAGATTTACTGCAACCAGACATGCAAAGCAATAGAACAACTGAGGTCAGCTTTTTCAAATATGGCCTCTGACTCCTGGGTGCCTCAGTTTTTGGGAGCCCAAGTTGAGATGCATTGGCTCAGATCTTCAGAAATGTTCAGTGCCCATAACTTCCACTGAAGTGAGTTGTCAGCAAAATCAGGCTCAACGTGTCTGAAGCTGGTCTTGCAAAAACGGAGGCGACCAAATACAGAGGCCACTTTTGAAAAGCTTTTGGCCGTAAGGTTTTCATTCCATTATAAACAGAGTTTCTTTATATCCAAGACCTCCATCAGGCCCTGCTCCTGCTCCCACTGAAGTGCCAAACTCCCATGGACTTCCGTGGTGCAGGATCAGTCCCTAAATGGGTTCTTCTATATGCATAAAATTTGCATTCATATAAAATTATGAACAATTTTGCATATTAAAACCAATACACCAGCTTGTTGTGAAAATAGTTTTTCAAGAGGTTCAAGCCTTAAGTGAACTTCAGGAATATTTAGATCAAATGTGATTGTGGTTAGTAATGCAGGGAGTTGTTTATGGGGACTCCCTGGCTTATTTCACATAGCCTTCTATACCACTCGAGGTGTTCCCTCCAAGTCAGGGATAATGCACATTGACAGGGTAAGATGAAGAAAATTGCACTGTAGCTGTCCATTCTGTACCTGTTTGTGACTTAATGGGGGATCCCAATCCCCAGTGTTAACTGAATAATTGAAGTAAAATAAAATATAAAGAATTGAATGTTACTTATGTATAACATACCTAGGGTGCCAGGTTTCAGAGTGGTAGCCGTGTTAGTCTGTGTCAGCAAAAAGAACGAGGAGTACTTGTGGCACCTTAGAGACTAACAACTTTATTTGGGCATAAGCTTTTGTGGGCTAAAACCCATTTCATCAGATGCATGGAGTGAAAAATACAGAAGGAAGATATGTATACACACATTGAGAGAACATGAAAAGATATGGGGGTTGCCATACCAACTCTAACGAGACTAATCAATTAAGGTGGGTTATTAGCAGCAGGAGAAAAACAACTTTTGTAGTGATAATCAGGATGGCCCATTTCCAACAGTTGACAAGAAGGTGTGAGTAACGGTAGGGGGAAAAATTAGCATGGGGAAATAGTTTTTAGTTTGTGTAATGACCCATCCACTCCCAGTCTTTATTCAAGTCTCATTTAATGGTGTCCAGTTTGCAAATTAATTCCAGTTCTGCCGTTTCTCATTGGAGTCTGTTTTTGAAGTTTTGTTGTTGTTGAAGAATTGCGACTTTTAAGTCTGTAGTTGAGTGTCCAGGGAGGATGAAGTGTTCTCTGACTGGTTTTTGAATGTTATAATTCTTGACCTCTGTCCATTTATTCTTTTGCATAGAGACTGTCCGGTTTGGCCAATGTACATGGCAGAGGGGCATTGCTAGGGTGAAATCCTGACATTGAAGTTAATAAAACTCCTACTGACTTCATTGGGGGCAGGATTTCAACTATTTTTGTATATCTAGCTACAACATCGTCATAAAGGTCTACATAGTATATGTAATCAATAGCATTTTAGCCACATGACTCTCATTGACTGCAGTGGGAGTCATGATTGCATGTTGACTATTTCTCCCTCACCCCCAGTGTTTTGTGAGCAAAACCATAAAGCAGTATCTGGAAAAGGTAGAACCTACAAAGGAAGATTTAATTACATTTGCAATAGTTTGATTCATTTATGCAGTGCCCAAACATGTGCTAGGTGCTTAACAGAACAGTTAAAAAGATATAATCCCTGCCCCAAAAGCTTAGTCTAATTTATGTTGAGATGCAATGAGTGGGCGTTATAGACACTAAAGGCAGATGGGGTAAGCAAGGGTTACTGTAATTACTTATCTGTGCTGTGGGCTCATCTTCATATCTTAAGTTGCTGTTAAACAAATTAACTTTGTATAACATTTTAAATATTTTGTTCTCTTGCTCATTAACAGCATATATATTGGTATATCATATACCTATTATATAATATCCACCTGCAAGTACAGTAGATGAGTCTTGTAAAGTAGTAGGCATGTGGTAGCTGATATAGAATTGTGTATGCAAACCAAAGAATTGCAACACAAGTTAACAGAACAAAGCAGAAACATGGATGCCATTTTAAATGACCATAAATATTTCTTCTTTTCAACTCTATGGACAGAGCAATATTTTTGTAGTGTACCCTTCAATCTATTTTATGTTTAAATGTATTTCAAGCTGAAAATTTATTGGGTCAAGCCAGTAACCAAATAGGGCGAACATGGAAAATGGATGAGTAGAGGGGAACTGGTAAATTATGGAAAGAGCAGCCGGAGGGAGGCTGGTGATTTAGAAAATGTTGAAATAACACTTTTTATGCCCTTTAATATTTACAGTTTGATTAGGTTATTGTAGCACTTCCCAGGCCACTGGCAAAATAATCCACAATATCACACAGAGTTGTCCACATTTTGTGTTTTATATGGTTCGTATTTTTCTGCTAGCGTGGAAAAGGCAGTTAATTAACCACATCGTTGACAGGACTGTTGATCCCCTGTTCCCTTTGCAAAACAGAGGTGAGGTCTAGTGGTATAATAAAAGGAGTGGAAGTCAAGAGCTACTAAATTCTAATCTGGTATCTGATGCAGTCTTATATTGTTGCATTGGACTAGTTGCTTACTTCCTTTGCTTCATTTTCCACGTTTATGCAGTAGTTAATATTGGAAAGCATTATGTACAAGAAGTGCCAAGTATGTCCCTTGTCTCGCAAATGCTTCTGCATATCAGTAGTCCCATTGAAATCCATGGGATTCTCCACATGCCTAAAGTTACAAAGCATTTGTAGGATTGGGGCCAATATTGGTAGTGTGTTCAGCCTCCATGCATAACTGCCAGCTGAATTTCATCCTGTATTTGAAGGAAACTTACTTGTGGAAGGGTGAAGGACACTGATGTCTTTGTAGTTAAAGTAGAATTTTAGTCTTCATTTACAATATACCTATTCACCACTTTTCAAGGTATGTTGTTGGTGAGTTGGAGATGGCGTGCCATTTGTTTCTGCAGAGCAGAGAGTTGCATTTTAAAAAAATCACATGAAGGGCTACAGTTGTGAAGATGATTTTGCACATGTGAACTGAATATTATTTAAGCTCAGTACCAATGTGGACACAAGAACAAATAGATACAAACTGGCCATCAGGAAGTTTAGGCTTGAAATTAGACGAAGGTTTCTAACCATCACAGGAGTGAAGTTCTGGAACAGCCTTCCAAGGGGAGCAGCGGGGGCAAAAGACACATCTGGCTTCAAGAATAAGCTTAATAAATTTATGGAGGGGATGGTATGATGGGATAGCCTAATTTTGGCAATTAATTGATCTTTGACTATTAGCAGTAAATATGCCCAATGTCCTGTGATGGGATGTTAGATGGGGAGGGATCTGAGTTACTACAGAGAATTCTTTCCTGGGTGTTTGGCTGGTGAGTCTTGCCCACATGCTCAGGGTTTAGCTGATCGCCATATATGGGGTTGGGAAGGAATTTTCCTCCAGGGCAGATTGGCAGAGGGTTTTTCGCCTTCCTCTGCAGCGTGGGGCACGGGTCACTTGCTAGAGGATTCTCTGCGCCTTAAAGTCTTTAAACCACGATTTGAGGACTTCAGTAGCTCACACATAGCTTAGGGGTTAGATACAGGAGTGGGTGAGCGAGATTCTGTGGCCTACGTTGTGCAGGAGGTCCGACTAGACAATAATAATGGTCCCTTCTGACCGTAAAGTCTATGATTCTATAAACTAATAGCTTTGGCTTCATAAGTCTGTAGACGGGCATCTTTAGTACCTCTGTTGCTGCTTAGGGATTAGGCAGCAACAGAATGCAGTTTCAAAACTAGTCAGTTTCTCAGCTGTGTTTGAGAACCAGTGGGCATCAGTGAAACTGCCAAAAATCACATAGAGCTGAGGAAATCATTAACAATGAATAATTTGTCAGATAAGTTTAGCTACTTTTCTTCTGCTTACAGAATGTCTGTGAGCAGACAGTGCTTCCCTCACATTTCTTCAAACATATATTTATCAAATTCTTTTGCACTTAAAAAAAATCCTCTGAGTTGTTTGTTTGCATTTCTTTACAAGTATTCATTATTTAAGCTAGGTTGGATAGTTGTGATTGGTGAAATAATGTAGATTTTTTATTTATTTATTTATTTATTTGTATTATTGCAGTACTTAGGTGCCCCAGTCATGAACCAAGAACTCCCATTGTGCTAGGTGCTGTATTTAAAAAAAAAAAAAAAAAGTCATTGCCCCAAAGAGTTTACAGTTTTGTCCGCTGATTGGATGAGAATGTAAACATTTCTTTTTGGGTTTTTGTTTTTCATATCCCATTTCTTGGAATAGTAAACTCATTTAGAACCATGAGTACAACTGTAGAGACCTCAGAGGAAAGGAAATGTTATACTAATATAATTTAGAAACTAAAATAGTGTTCTAACACATAGTAATGATACATTCAAAGGTTGGATATCTTGAGCTCTCCCAGGACTAGAAACAAATGTCCCATTAGAATGAAAGCTTCTGACTTTCTAACAATATAAAAAACCTGTCTCAAGCTCTGATGCCTTGGAATGTTAGAAGTAGCCCAGGTATGGCGGAGGGAGGAGGAGTTGTGGGCAGAATGCAGACAGAGAGGTGGTCATCATTTGGGTAGGAGCATCACACAGAGTGTATGTGTAATTATATTTTTATAATTTAGGCTTGAGCTGGTCACAGCAGCATAGTTAAGGTTGGGGCAGATATTTCCCCCGCAATGTAAGTGCAAAATTTGGCTCCAACTGTTTATTTTATTTTTTCTCAATATGACTTTCTCAATTACAGTTGTAATACAGTACACTACTGTATATATCTGGTATAGCCCAGTATCTAGATATGGTGGGTTTCAGATTGTTTTGATCAGATTTAACTGCAATCATGAATCTCTACATGTTTCAGTGTGTCTTTGCATTGTGTGATATTATCCTTTCTAACTAGGGCGGCTGTGGTGAAAAGTTTCATTTATAACCTTCTTAAGTTTTGTTCCTTGACAATGTAGGTAAATAATACTCTCTCTCTCTCATACAGTGGTCTATGCTGCTTTCATTTCCATAAACAGCTGGCAAACATAAAATAACGGCTTTTGGCTGTCATGATTTTTAAATTCAGAGGGCCAGATCCTCACTTTCACTTTAGATGTAGTGACAATGGGAGTAGCACAAATCAAAGCCAAATGCAGATGGCACATTTGGAAGGCATGAGAAGAGCCTAATAGCATCATCCTTCACTGTTCCTAAGCTCATGTTTGCTTCTCTGCATGAACACTAAGTTGTTGGGATCTCTAGGTTTTGAGGGGATATAGAAGGGGGACAGGGTGATGTCATTCTATGCAGCTTTATTCCCTAGCAAATTAATGAAATTTCATAAGGAAATTCCAGCAGGACTTAATGCTGCCATATTCTACTCCCCTTGGAATGTTGCTGTCAGGGAGGAAGCCAGTGGGAGCACTGCTGCTGGGAACTATAGGAGACTGGGAAGCAACACAGGGGGCAGGTCCTCTTTGCAGATGCTCCAAGAGCTCTAGGGTTGGGGACTAGATCCTTGGCTTAGTATGGTTGGAGGGGCTTATGAACCTCTCATCCCCGAAGAAGGGAAGGTAGTTCATGTTTTCTGTTACTTCTAAGCTGCAGAAATATGTGACTCCCCCTTCCTCCCACCCACAACCACTGGACCACTTTTGCTCCAGACAAGATGATATAGCTCAAAATCTTTAACGATTTGAAGTACATAGTTCAGGAGTTTTGAGGAAACAGCATTTTCACTACACTGTCCATCCATCTGTACTAAATCTGGAGGAAATATTGACTTCAGTAGAGTTACTCTGGATTTACACTAGTGTTACTGGGCCAAATTCTCATCTCAGTATGGATAAATGTAACAGTACAATGCAAATTTCTTCTGAGAAGCATTTTCATACAAACAGTATCTCAAACATTCTTGTACAGAATGAAATAGTAAATTGTGATGTAAGGAGAGAATTTATTAGGCCAAGCCAGGTAGATTACAACAGAAATACAGATCCAGTGTTGCCCAAGACACTATTTTCTTGGGTGTTTCAGAAACTGCAGGGCTGTAAAATGTTCCATAGGAAAGAAGAAATGCACATACCTGGATGCATTAAAATATAGCTATAGTAGAAAGTGCTATTGACACAATCCAGAAGTTGCCTTTTCACACAAAGGAGTGCATTATTGAATTTGCTAACAATGGTTATGCAGCCTCTGAGATAAACATAAGGATTACAATTAATTGTCCTTTCCAACTGTTGCCACAAGAATAACGTTTCTAATTATAGCAAATCTACTAGTCTGCCTTTCATTCACAGAATACTTTAGTTGTTCATTCATATACTATAATAGCAGAGACATTTTTTAGACTTCTATAATTCACTTATGAAGCTCTGAGGACTATATAAGTAATTATCCACCCACACAAAATTAGGAAATAAAGCAACATTAATAAACACATTTACAATAGTCTTGCTTAAAATATACTCATAGTCTGAAGTATTGACAAGCCAGAAAAAAATACTTTGCTTGAGTAGTACTTATGTAATTCCCTACTTAAAAGCGGAGAATGGGCCAGTGCTTCTAATGTTTGCTATAGCATTAACTGCCAACTAGATCATCTAGTTCAGAGTGAAGAATTCCCTCTTCCTGTACCAGCCTGTTACTGGGGTTGAACACAATGTTGGATGGTTTCATGTTTGAGGTTTGGGAGGAAAACAAGCTAAAAGAGACAATTAATAAATTCCATATTGGAGGCAGCAGTTCAACTGGGTCAGTTCACATTTTCATAAAAACTACTTTAAAATTAGTAATGTTGTGTTTTGCTATGCTATTTGGTTTTGCTGATACTATGAAATGCACCCCTTCATACAGCAGCATCCGTCTCAATGCAGAGGGACCAGGCAAGGCCCTCATCCCACTCATGGTCCACTTAAGCACTTACTACAGGCTTTGTGGAGACTTGTGGGGTTTGCGGGTCCTGCATAGGTCTTCTACACTGGGGTGAATTCCACTCACTGTGAACCCAAATATAGTGGAATTCCATTTAATGGGACTTGCTAAGAAGGTCAGAGTGTGTTTACGTGCACTGTAATTTGTAAATGGCAACCACAGTGAGAGGGAATCTCTGCTTGTAGAGAAATTCGTCTGTAAAACAAAAAATGACATCAGCACCACTCGGCCAGGGTTCCACTGTATTACAACCTAGTATTTGCTTATCTTTATATCTTGATCCTTGTCTTTTTTCTGTAGCTAGGATTGTAGCAGGGTAGACACAGAAGTCAGAAGAAACCTAGTTCCCTATGTCTGCATTAGTGGAGATAAGTCTGCCCTCCTTGCATTCAACTAAGCTTTGAAACGTAGTTACTGGTTGTTTTGAAATCAGTGTCATTATGTTGAACGAGTGAATGGAGCCACGCCCAGTTGAGTAAGGGAGGAGATGAACTGACTGTAGCAACTGTCACTATTCTTCCACTTTGGAAGTTTCTATTTACTTTTCTGATCTTCATCCTATGCACATGCTAAAAATTCACTAGAGGTTTCACCATCTTATGGGGTCTAGTAGGCCAACGATTTTTCAACTCTTCCACAAGGATTGGGAGCCCTCTTGGACAGAAGGCTCTGTCCATTTGCTGGATCAGAATGAGGGCTCTGATTCAGTTTAAATGCAGCCTTTTTTTAATTCCAAAAGCCTTAGCTTTGTCTGTTAGTCTCTGGAAAACCCAGCTTGAACCAGCATATGCAAGCCTTCCCAGAGAGTGGTACCTGTCTGGACGTGTCTACAACCTGAGTGATTTACCTTAATCACCTGTGTTTTTAGTTTCTGATGGAGCTATGGCAATCCTTCTTCCCATTGGAGTTGCATATAATCCCTGCTCCAGAGTGATACATAAACTATTCATAAATTTAATGCCAGTAGCAGAGCTGGGTTTTGAGCAGTGGTGGAACCACCTTCAATTCAAGCCACCTCTTGGCTTCAAAAGCCACATGTACACCTAACAACTGCTGGGGGGGCAGGTACCACTTCTAGCCCCCCTATTCACTCCACGACTGCTTAATACAATATGTTCCTCCAAAGATATTGCATGTGGTTGCAATATCTGTGTCAGAGCCCACTATGATGGTATTTCTGTCATTAATGCACACAGTGAAGTGCAAGGTATATTAACACAAAGACTTCAGTGGAGCTGGAATACCCCCATAAGAAAATTGGGGGTTCCTTGGTAGTTAATAACAGTTTTCCTACCAGATCTGCTCCAAGTGAGAATTAAATTAAATAAATTTAATGGACCAGGGATGAGAAGACAGAGTATTCCCATGTGGATGTGGAAGCCTTGGATGTGATTGGGGTAAGAGCTGAGATGTCCCATGCTATTCAGGAATAGGAGACCTTCTGGTTCATCCACTATGGCTGGTAGCTCCAATTCAGAGGTGTTTGGACCTTGTAGTCAAAATACTCTGATTTAATTCCGCAACTGCTAGAGATATAGCAGCATGATCTCTGAGCCAGTCTCTCCCATCTCCCAGTGCATTCATATGATGAGTCTGGTTCAGCTTTAGAGCATAAGTTCAGGGAATTTGCCCTTTATTGAATGAAATGCACAATATTTAAAGTGAGTGAAAATCAGCTCCTATGCACACTGTCTGCATGAGGCCTACTCAACCCTAAAATCCCAGATCTATTTTGAGGGGATTAACTGGGACTTGATGTGAATAGGCCTGGATAGCTGCACAGGGATGACTTTCACTCATACACAAAACCCATAACCTAGCTCACCTTAAAAGATCCTTTGTGTAGTGAAAAAGAGGAGTCAAATAGTATGTAGACTTGCTTTGCATGGTTTCTGACATTTGCTGCAACTGCATAGGAAAAATGATGTGCTAATTGTGGGAAGTACAGGGCTATGAAGTAGGAGGAAAATCAGCAGTTGATTTGGGAAGGAGATGCATCCTGGCAATGAATAATCCAACCAAAATAAATCAAAACTCATCTTTATCCAGAATGATCACAAGTAATAGGTCTGTCGTTCAGAAGAAAGAGATGAGATAAGGGAATTCTACTTCCAAGGCCAGAACTACTTTGTACAAGACATTGCAACTGAAGGCTCTTGTTTCTGAGACTGTCCTTTGGCAATAAAACAAAGAACTCCAAAGCTGATTTATAGTATGCTGCTAAATTAAATTACTATAGACCTTCTAAGTACAAACTTTAAAAGAGACTGTTCTATTCCACAATCAGAGTCCTGGAAAGGGTGTTTTGTTTTGTTTTTAAATTACATAGCTCATGAGAGGAATAGCGCGATGAAGAGCTTTTCCTCTCCTAGGTCAGCAGCTCCAGTTAATTTAGGTTGACAATGACTGAACACCATTACCATCTAATATCTTTTATGATGCCCTACAGCATGTAAAATGGATTGATAGTGTTAGTCCAGTTCGTGCAGGGCACATGTACAAATAATCAGTACTGGTGGATTTTTGTGTCAACTGTAATAACTGGCACCCTTTGCAGTTTTAGCAAAGAGTGGCCAAAGATTTAATTTTCCATGCCTATGCAGACTTAGAGATGGCCCCTCGAGGTCAGGGTTGACAAATATTGTGGGGGAAGCATCCATGGTCACTTATACCATAGCTATTGTGTGGAGAGCAGATTAGGCCTTTTGATCTGCCACATTTAATCAAAAACTAAAAAATTAAAGTAAACCCTTGGTCATACAAATCATCCTGTGTGGACCATAGGGCGGGCCTGCAGACATGATTCAACATGAAGAGTGCACCAGAGGAAAACAGTTCACAAGTTATGATTTACATACTACTTTTTCCATGACATAGTAGCTACTTGCATATAGGGATGGTTACTAGGTGGCTGTCGTTTTTAAACCAGAATTGCTCACCTTTTCTCTTGGTTTATTGACCAGAAGAGAGGCATTTTTCTGAAGTATCAAAAATTGCTCTGAGTTAACATGCACATCTTAGAATATTAAGGGTTAGTTTGCAGAGAATGTATCTACTCCAGACCTTCCATACTACTGCCCATTGCTAGTCTTAACTTATTTAATAAACCAAAGTGGAAGGAACAAAACATATAGGCTGGTGTTGGGGTTTGTGTGTGTGTTGTTTTTTAATGTGTTGAGCCAAATATGGAGATCCTTATTCAGGCAAAATTCACATAGACTCTAAGTCAAGATCAGGTGAAAACTGAGGGCCAGATCATTTGTCTCTACAGAAATACCTACATAGGGGCTAAAAAACTCAGTGAAATTCTCCTCACAGAGTTTCTTGTGCAGTCTTCTGTTGAGGAAGCCCTTGGGATCAACATGGATCTCAGAGATCTGCTGGTGGCTTGGCCCCATCCACTCAGACATTAGTGTCTTCTTTGTTGTGCCTCTGGACTCTCTGCAGCACCTGGGTACCAACTTTCATGGAGGTTCTCTCCCAGGGAGGCAGCTCCACAGAAACAGGTCAGGTTAGCCTTAGCTTTCACCACGTTTGCTCACTGGGTCCAGTGGAGGATATCTGTCATCCTTGGTCCTCTTAGCTCCTGATCCCGCCTCACGTAGAATTCTGTGTGGGTTATAGAGGAGAGGGGGATGATGCTATGGAGGCAACTGAATGCCCCCTTTTCTATCTGGGGGTTGGGATATCTGCACATGGAGGGTCCCCTCTTCATGCAGAGCCAGAGGACAAGATCTGTCTCAGAGCAGACCTCAGGATTTGGCCAACTTGTGTTTTTTATATAATTCGTTATTCAAGTTAGGTATAGAATATATGTAGGGTTTCTATTTTTAGAGGGTTTATTAATTTTATTTTTAGGGCATTGGGTTTGAGTTTTATGTAGATGCCCATAAAGTTGATATTTTGTTGGTGCTTTCTCTTTGTATACACTGTAATGAGTAATGAATATTATTTACATTACTCAGTACAGAATGTACTTCTGTAATGAGTTATCTCCTTATAATATTGTCTAGTGGGTATTAATGTAGTAGTGTTTTAAAGCTCAGTAGGGAAACTTTAGTGCAGGCCTGCTGGGGCTGCATGGACCTGTTATGCGCAACATGATTGTGTGCTTTAGAAATCATACCCCCTATAGTCTGCGTTACTGCTCTGTATAGACAAGCCCATAGATACAACTAACTATTTCTGGTGTTTATTGGATAAACAGTTTCTTTTTTCCTTTTTTATTGAGTGCTTTATTAGTATTTTATTGGTTAAAACCTCAAATTAGAAGCCCCAAATATAAGGCATCTAGAAATAAAAGACTGGGGTCTCAAATACGAATAGTAATTTGTGCCTGTATTAAAAAAAATTGTAAGTTCTGGAAAGAATTTTATAGAAAAACTTAATGAAGCAGTTGTTAAAATAACTAACTCTCTAAAGTCTTTCAAAGACAGAGCTGCAAATCCCAGTTCATATTAGGAGTGCAGCTGTGTGCATCTGCTCATCAAGTGTGTGTGTGAGAGAAATATTTATGAGCAAAATTAACTTGGTCTTTTGTTGGTTAACATTTTTAACAGTAATGATCTTGAAACACATGTTGTTTGTGCAACAGACAGACATTACCCCGAAGGGTCTTCTACTGCTGTAACTTAATTGAAGCCTAACCTATTTAGTTAGTCCACAATCTAACAGGATTATTTTGGTATTACATAAATTGAATACAGTAATTCTTCTAATGCATACCCTCCTAAAAGGGAAATATCATTGGAAGTTGTTTTAAACTAAATCCCCAGTGGGGTATTACACATAAATAAAAGTAAGACTATCATCTGATTGCAATTAGTAAATGCTAACCGCTTGATCCTGCCTTCAGATTTATGGATTAATTTAGGGCTTATTAAACTGATGGACAAATAGCACTGACAGTGCCAGACATAGAACTGAAAGGCACTAAGTAAACTTCTGCTTGCACATGTCTGCTAATGCACTTCAGTCCTGATCAGCAAAACAAATGCTGTTCCAGTTCTAGACCGTGTGTACAAAGGCTGTGCTGTTTTTCGTAATGTGTATAAATGCCCAGTAAATTTGATGCCAACTCAATCTAATGGATTTTCATTTCTGGCCCTATGGGATTGGGACCTGAGACTTGGGAGGTGGAAGGCTAGTGCATTAGTAAACTAACTTGCTGATAGAATTCTGGCACTTTGACGAGCTGCACCATAAAGTCCCTCCCTCCAGCTTTCATTTTACCTTAATTTTGCCTGTGCCATCATGAAACTGCAATCTGTTCCAAGACCCCTGCAATACATTGACATATTGGGTAAAAGAGATCAAACAGCTAGTGGGACTTTCAAAAGTGCTCAGTATCTGCCGAACTTTATTCCCACTGAAGTCAGTGGTAAAACTCTGATTGACCTTCAGTGGGCGCAGAATTAAGCCGATGCTGAGTGCTTTTGAAAATGCAACCTCTCATCATTTTACTCTTCTTTTCATGTCCAAGCACATGTATTTTTAATCCATATCCAGATGCTTTGGCAAGAAGTAAATCTCAGAAGATACGTGTAAAGGCTAAGGAAATTGCAATTCCTCTTCACTGCATCTGCTAGCCATTTATACACAGTGGTCCAGATCTTTAAAAGTATGCAGGTGTCTAAAGATGCAGAGAGGTGCCTACTAAGATTTTCAGAAGCACAGGTGCCTCAGTCCCATTGATTTCTACCTAACCTGCTTAGGTACTTTTGAAAATCTCACTAAATGTGTATCTGCATTTTTAGGTGCCTAAATAATTTTGAAAAAGTGGCCCAGCACCCTTAAAGTACCATTGTATTGATGTCAGCCACAGTGCATTAAATCAGTTCATCATGTGGAGCAGGTACAGAGAATGGGGTCAATGAGTACTAAAAATACTAGGCACTGTACTTTGGGATAAGAAATCAATGGGACGTTGCATTTTATCCAAATAACAGTTCCATTACATGCTATTTCTTGAGGGCGGGGGGAAATAAAGCTAGCTATACAAATAAAAAACTAGCTATAAATCATGACTGGTGTGGAGAAAGTAAATAAGGAAGTGTTATTTACTCCTTCTCATAACACAAGAACTAGGGGGTCACCAAATGAAATTAATAGGCAGCAGGTTTAAAACAAACAAAAGGAAGTATTTTTCACACAATGCACAGTCAACCTGTGGAACTCCTTGCCAGAGGATATTGTGAAGGCCAAGTCTATAACAGGGTTCAAAAAAGAACTAGATAGGTCCATCATTGGCTATTAGCCAGGATGGACAGGGATGGTGTCCCTACACTCTGTTTACCAGAAGCTGGGAATGGGTTACAGGGGATGGATCACTTGATGATTCCCTGTCCATTCCCTCTGGGGCACCTGGCATTGGCCACTGTCTGAAGACAGGATACTGGGCTAGATGGACCTTTGGTCTGACCCAGTATGGCCATTCTTATGTTCTTATTCCACATACATAATTGTTCCACCTTTGATATTAGTCTTGCAATAATTCCATTGCATTACTAATGCCTGAGTTTGGAACACCTGTATTATAAGGAAACACCAAAGAAAACCTTAATCATGGGAGCACAAATTATATCTTATAATAAGCTGTACTCTACAATGCCTGAGCATTCCCAGCCAGTAGAACTCAAGAGCAGAAGAAGCCTCATGATATTTTATTTTAAATTTGCCCCCCACAGTATTTTGCAAAAAGGGAGCTCGCATGATGCTGTAGTCACACATGTTCAGATAATATCATCTTGCAGCAAACTCACAGAAAAGGCAAAAGATGCCTCTCTGAAAATTAGTAATTTTGTGACCCAGTGCTTTAAAGTTCACTAGTTCCATATCCTGAAACAAGTATCTTTGTACTAGTCTCAGTTAAGCACAGCTTAGATAAGGAAAACCTTTTATTTGCATTATCGTCTTCTCATCCCCAGTTCAGATAATATTGAGAGAGAGAGAGCTTCTGCAGCCACTCACTACAAATGCTAGGCTCAATTCATTGTTTTATATTTACTATTTATGTTGGGGTAACACCTACAGGTCATAACCCAGATTCCCCTCTTCCCATTGTGCTAGGTGCTGTACAAACACTTAACAGCCCCTGCCCCAAGGATCTTACACTCTATATAGACAAGACAGACAAAGAGCTGGAAGGGAAACAGAAGAACAAAGCAGTCAAATTGCTATCCAGGCTTATATAGCAGGTCAGTGGCAGAATGGGGAATAAACCCATGTTTCCTGACTCCTTGTTCAGTGTCCTGTCTACTAGACCAGGATGTCATAAATAAGAGTTTGTCTTGAGGGTCATTGACCCCCTAGGATTATCTTAAAATATTTCAATTTAGCTTGGGCTGTCCTATGCTGTCATGCTCTCTTCTTTCCAGTTACTTTGAGGTGAACACTTTCCTCTCTCTTGGGTCAGCATTCTGACTTGGGGCACGATGCTCACAAAAGAATGAGGCATTTCATGTTACAGTTAAATGAGCATGTTTAGGAGCTGCTTAGACTTTTTAGAAAAATGTATTTCTCTCAGTAGTTTGATTATTAACAGCATAAACTTTGCCTGAAATGTTGTTCTTGTTTGACCCAATCAAGACTGACCATGAATGAAAGCAAGAAGAATAATTTTATTCATGTTGGTTTATTTTTATCCACTAATAGCTGAGATAGTTTCACTTTACAGTTTGTTCTACTGTGGTCTATCTGATGCAACAAACATGTTATACAAAAACATTCATTGTTTAAACACAGCAGCCTAGAGGATTTAGGGATACAGATCAAGGAACTCTTGCCAGTCTGTGTCACACCATAATCATTGTTATTAGTTATTTGTATTACAGTAGTGCCTAAGAGTGCCAGTGATGAACCAGGACCTGATTGTGCTTGATTCTGTAAAAAGAAAGAACAAAAAAAGGTCCTTAAACACTGTTTGTTTGTTTTTTAAAACTATGTTGAATTCCTTTTTCTTTTATGAATGATATTTTAAAAGAATATTAAGAGCCTGGAAGCAGCATCTTACTGCTACCCCCTGGGGAGAATTTTGGCTTTGTTACTGCAGTGATTAGAGTAGATGAAAACAGGGAGGAGGGAAAGCTCTCACCACATCAGGCAAGATAGAGGGGGAGCTACAAGAGAGCACTACTCACCCGAGCCAGGCAGAGCAGGGGGAGCTGTCCTCATTTTATCATCTGTGTTGCTCAACAGCAGTTCCTTTAGATGTTTGTGATGGGATCACGGGTGCAGAAATGAATCCTGCCAAGTCTCATGGGCCTGGAAGGATGGTAGCTTTTAGCTGTAGCCTTGTGGTTGAAAGCATAACTCTAAACAGGATAACAAGGAGATACATGACTCCCCTTAAGGACTTTTTGTCTGCGTCATGTATTTTATCAGTACTAATAAAATGGCTTTTCATGCCAGTAATATATACAGTATCATAATTAAACTTAGTTAAATAAAATAGTACACCTCTACCTCGATATAACGCTGTCCTTAGGAGCCAAAAAATCTTAACATGTTATAGGTGAAACTGCGTTATATCGAACTTGCTTTGATCCATCAGAGTGCGCAGAGCACCCCGGAGCACTGCTTTACCGCGTTAAATCCGAATTCATGTTATATCTGATCGCGTTATATCGGGGTAGAGTTGCATGTACTAAATTATCATTTCCCCATTGTGAGGTTTTGTGTTGCTTTTCTGCACCTCTACTGTACCTCTGTCCTTTAATGTCTCTAACCCTAGTTCTTTTTCAGTTTGTATGCTTTGGGCCTGAATCTCCTCTCACCTATACCAGGAGAGAACAGGTGTAAGTCAGGAGAGTTGTTGCGACACTTAACCAGTATTAGTGAGAGGAGAATCAGGTCTGTTTTCTTTAATATTTCTTCTCTTCCCTCTTCCATTTTTCTTCCTTTGCAAAGGAAACAGGCTGAAGGCCCCTAGTTCTCTCTGTTCCCTCAGTCTCTCTTTCTCATTCTGGCTCTACTCATGCTCTTCCTTCCCCAAAGTTCTCTCCTATCCGAAACTTTCTCTCCATGCATCTCCGCAGGAACCATAGTTAAGGGCAGAAGGAACTATTATGGCCATCTACTCTGACCTTCTGCATACCACAGGCCATAGACCTTTGCCCTGCCTCAAGCCCATAACTTCTGGTTGAATGCTAGAGCATATCTCTTTGAAAGACATTCAGTCTTCATTTTTAAGACTCCAAATGATGGAGTCTCATCTCTATTTCTGCAGCTATAGAGAGCTTCTTGGAAAGAGGGATGTTTCTTTTGCTGCTTCACACAGTTAAGCTGGAGAATCCATGTGTATGGTGCCTTTTTCTCCCCCAGAGCAGTTGCTTGAGGACTTGATCTGCCCCTTGATGCTATTTTTACCTACCTTTCCCCCAAGTTGTCCCTTTCCAGTTCCCATCTCTCCACAGGAAACTGGTCCACTTAGCTACCATTTATGTGAGCCTGCAGGATTTCCACTGTCCACCAGACTTGTACAACAGGAACACAAGAACTAGGAGTCACCAAATGAAATTAATAGGCAGCAGGTTTAAAACAAATAAAAGGAAGACTTTTTTCACACAGCGCAGTCAACCTGTGGAACTCCTTGACAAAGGATGTTGTAAAGGCCAAGACTATAACAGGGTTCAAAAAAGAACTAGATAAATTCATGGAGGATAGGTCCATCAATGGCTATTAGCCAGGATGGGCAGGGATGGTGTCCCTAGCCTTTGTTTGTCAGAAGCTGGGAATGGGCGACAGGGTATGCATCACTTGATGATTACCTTTCTGTTCATTCCCTCTGGGGCACCTGGCATTGGCCACTGTCAAAAGACAGGATAGTGGGCTAGATGGACCTTTGGTCTGACTCAGTATGGCCGTTCTTATGAGCAAGTGAGGCAAATACAGTTATACAGAAATTGGTTTATTGAGCCTGCGGTGTTCCCTTTGGCTTAGGAGAACCATGGAAGTATGGAATAATCTCTGGCCAGGGGTGCCCCCCACCCGTTGTGTGAAACTACTATTATTGTGGCATATGAGCTCCTCCAGAACAAAAAATAATAATAAAAAAATGAAAGTGGGCAGAGGCATTGAGGTCTGGATGGAGAGTTCAGAAACTGAGCTATTTGGTAACATATCCAGACCATGTAGCTTTCTCTAGAACCTCCTTGGCTATTGCCTTTCAACTCAGCTCAGTATGAGGAAGTATGGTAGAGCATGATCTGTCAAAGGGGGGCAAGAACCGGAGAGAGAGTCACTATATGCAGTGTTCTACCCTGGAAATTCCTAGTAAGTTATTATGCAAATTGCATCTCATGTCACCACTCCTCACACTCACAAAAGAGTGGATATGAGCCAATATCTTTGGGTAAAGAGAGTAGTCCCTGAAATGTCTTAAATTGAAGGGTAAAATCCTGAAGTTTTTACTCAGCCCTTGTACCATGGACTTCAGGATTCATTCCAAAGCTGCTTTTCGTTAATATGTGTGAAGGCAGGTATTAGCGACAAGTAGATTTTTTTTATTTTTGTAAAACAGAAATAATACAAACCAATAAGTTTTGAAAAGTATGAAGAAATAATCCTTTTAAAAATAAAATCCACCCTGTTCTTAATGTTGAGACTTCTTGTTAAGTTTCAAGCTAAATCAAAATATTACTGCCAACGTGTCAGCCTTTTTGTACTGTAAACTCTTGGTGGGTGGAATGTAATTGACTATGCAACTGTACTGTGGCTAGATTAGTGGGGTCCCGACCTGGTTGAGGCCTCTTGGTGCAACTTCAATATAACTGTTTAACAAGAGTAAATAGAAACAGAGACACTACTTAAAACTACGGTGGTGTTGCTTTTTCTTCATGTTTATCTGTGAAGGTTCTCTGTGTAACCCAAGCCGGCAAGTGTTAACAATGAAAATGTGCTGCTCTTGTCTTTCCATGAACATGTTACAACTCCACAACTTTCATTTTTTACCTCCCAAGAAGAGAGATCATTTATTATGAATTAGAAAAAAAAAGTGCATCACTCCACCTCCCTGACATGATGTTTTCTTTTGTGAATAAATACTCACTGACAGTTCTCTTCTTCTGAAGCTTTGATGCAGATGTTAAAAGCTTCTGGGACAATATAAATAGTGGCCCTTTACAAATATAGTTTCCAGGGCAACTAAAGGGTCTTCTCTTTCATAATCACTGTGCTCTCAACTAGAAACATTTGCCTGTCTGCTGGAAGATTATTTTACATTTAAGCACATTCATCTTGAAAATCATATCCCCCAGTGAAAAAATGTCTTTTATCATACTCTTTCAGATCAGGATTATTTGAAAGTAAGGCTTTAAAATATATTGTATAACTGCATTTGTAACTATAAATATGACTATTATACTAAAAGAAACCTGACGCGTTTTCCCTTGTGCTGCCGGTATCATCTTCACTGAGTCCAATAAGCAGTCTGACAAACAACCCCCACAAAACGCTGCATTGTTTGTAATACGTATCTGATGATCTTCAAATCCCAGATTAAATTTGTTGCTATTAATTCACTGAAAAGGAATCGGCTTTGTCTGGCAGAAGATATATGGGTTTCAGCAGAGTTGGGAAAATAAGCAGCATAATTTTCTGTTGACAAAATCTGGTTGAGAAGATTGTACACACTTTATGGAGCAGAGGAGAAAGATGTAATGTTGCAATACAGAAACATTATGTACATAACAAATATTATGTACCTCCATAACTTGAATTAAATCATTCTAGGAAGGAGGTTGTTTCTTAAAAAAAAAAAAAAAAAAAAAAAAAAGTCATTGGTACCATTGCTGTTGAACAGTAAGGACTGGACCCAGTCCTGGTTTTAGTTACAGTGTATGCAACCCCACTGAAGTCAGTGAAGTTACAAGCTTGCCTTTTGGCTCAGTTTATTAGGCCCTGACTCAGTAAAGCACTTTCTTCTACACTACATAGATTTTTATGCCATGCTCATCACCATAATATGAGTGCCTGCTTAAGTCCTCTTGATTTCAGTAGGATTTAAGAGGTTTATTGTTGTATCAGAAATCACAGTCAGTTCAAAGATACAGTAGTTGTGCTCAAAAGCTTTCCAGGTTTGCCTTAGATAACCTTTCCATGGTATTTACAGTATAGTTAGTCTGGGAAATATCTGGGGAAAATGAAATAATGTTACCATCGCATTTACAGTAATCTGAGGCAACTGAAGATTTTTAAGGAGAACGGCTGTAATTATGGAAAATGGTCCAAATTCTGCCTTCAGATGCACTTGCACAGATTCTATTGATTTCCTTAGAAAACTGCTTTGAGCACATCTAAGGACAGAATATGAATTAATGAGCTAAATTAGGATCTCATTAAACCAGTATAAATCTGAAACAATTCAACTGGCGTTCATGGCATTATTCTAAATTTACATTGATGTAAATTAGATCAGAATTTGGCCCCATGACTCTATTCCTAAAGGGCCTGATCCTGAAATCAATGGATGTTAGATGTCCAGTTCCTTTTGAAATTTGCACTGGGTGCCTATCTGCATCTTTAGGCACCTAAATATCTTTACAAATTAGGTCCTCAGAAAAAAGGGAGTAAAGATTTCAAGATTTGGCCCACTACCTGCAGTGAGATGTAGAGCTGCTTAATTCCTCAGTATTTGCCACTATGGTGTTTGAGACAAATATTTATCATAGTTTTTTTGCCAATATGAAATAGCACAGTGTGCTATAGAGAGCCCTTCACTCCCATTGAAGTTAGTAAAAAATGAGGGCACTTACAGGATGATTTTTTTTCAAAAGCTCCTAAACAGGCGAGGCATCTAACTCCCCTCTGAAATCAATGGAAGTTGTACACCAAATGTGAGTAGATGCGTTTGAAAATTCCACTATTAGTACATTACAGAAAGCATATAGGGCTAGAGCCACAGAGGGATTTAGGTGCCTAATTGCTATTTAAACTGCCTCAATCCAAAATTTGGATCCTTAGCTTTCAACTAACCCTATAGGCCCCTAAGGATATGTCTACACTGCAATGTAAGCCAAGGGGACTTGAGTCAGCTGACCCATAGAATCATAGACTTTAAGGTCAGAAGGGACCATTATGATCGTCTAGTCTGACCCGCACAATGCAGGTCACAGAATCTCACCCACCCACTCCTGTATCAAATTCCTAACCTATATCTGAGCTACTGAAGTCCTCAAATCGTGGTTTAAAGACTTCAAGCTGCAGAGAATCCACCAGCAAGTGACCCGTGCCCCACGTTGCAGAGGAAGCATATTAGGGAACCCTGGGCTTGAGGATCTACACTATATTTTAACCCTAGGTTAAGATTTTCTAACCTGTGCTGGAATCTAGGGCTCTGGCATTCAAACTGAACTTTGCAGACCCAAGTCAAAGTAACCTTATCCCAGAGTCCCTAGCACCCTCTCTCCCACACACCAAAATGTGGCTGTGGGAAAACTTTACTGCCTGCGCTGCATGTTACCAGGAAACAGCTCATGTTGGAAAAGGCTTGATTGCTTCACTCTCCATTGCAAACCCAGGAGGCCCTCTGATAGCGTGCTTGCAGATTGGTGATCAGAACAGAATGGGTTAATGGTGACTTGAGCTGCTGCCGTTTTGCAAAGGTGGAGTGGCTTCCGTTTTCAATGGAGTGATTGATTGCAGACTGTTGGGATAGAAAGGACTAAGGAAGTTGTCTCATGGAATTGTGGGCTATGTCTGGCTGACTCCCAGGACCTGAGTCAAGTGGGGCTGTGTCTACACTGCAAAGCAATAGCACTCAGGCCCTGGGTCCTGGCTTAACTCGAGCGTGTCCTAGGAGCCTGGTTTAACACACTTGCAGAGTAGACACAAGGGGGTTAGGCTTGAGTCCAGGCTCAGGCACGAGCTTACGTTGCATTATAGGCACACTCTAAGTGTCTGCCAGTGTGCGTGTGCAAAGCTCGTTAACTCTTGACACTGCTGAGCAGCTCAATTCCAAAACTCCAGTGGGATGCTCAAACTAAGTATTCCTCCACCTATCTCTCCTGTGGGATCTGATGCAGTAGGTGTTCACAGACGCCACCTGCTGCATCAGACCCTCTACATAACAACCAAGGAGGAAGTTCGTAACTGTTACTCTCTATCCCAGTGGTTAGAGCACTCACCTAGGATGTGAGTGAACCAGGTTCAAGTTCCCACTCTGCTTGGTTTGGAGCAGGGATTGAACTGAGATCGAACTGAGATCTCGCACTTCCCGGAAAAATGTCCTAGCCACTGGGCTATAGTGTTTGGAGGCAGTAGTGGTAGTAGCTGCACCCCCACTACCACAACAATTCATGAGAAAGGGCTGATCTGGTTTAGGTACCTGCCTCCAAGTGAGAGTTCACAGCTGTGAATTCCAAGTGGCAGAAAAAGACTGACTCCTTTTGAAGGGCAGGAGGGCTTAGGCCTCACCCCTGTCTTTGGCAATTCCTAGCGAGTAGTTTAGGTAGCTCCCTGCTCACCTTGCTGGCTTTTGTGAATCCCATTGTTAGACACCTACCTCTCCCCATGCATTATATAGGGAGCCTGGGTGCCTAACTTGAGGCTGTGGATTCCACTGAGTGGCAGGGCTCTTAAACGTTAGCCATTGCAATGCTGAACCTAAGTCTTTGTTATGGATCTAGCTCAGAGCTGATTCACAGGATTGGTACCTCTCACAGGCTCAGCCTGCCCGTGACTTAGTAGTTATCCCTCAGCCTCACTGGTGATCAAGCAACATAGTGATGATTAATGATCCCAGCTGGGGGTGATGGAGACTTAATTATAATGACTGCCCCCAGCTGTGGGAGAATCAGAGGAAACTGAGCTGTGAACTCTCTCTGGGTGTGGAGACGCAAGAGAGATGAATAAGTGGAATTCCCACTGGAGCAGGGTAGGCTCAACTCCTGTCGGGGAGTCCTGAGCTGGGGCCTACAAGGAGCGGCGGGTTCCCTGAGGGATGCTACCGGAGTTCCTGGGGAGGACAGGCAGTGGGGGAAAACCTGCTAGGAGGAAGTAGCATAGGAGAAATTCTGCAGGGCCCAAAAGTAGGCATCAAAAAGTGGAGAACTTCAGCATAGCCCAATGAGACAGAAGAATTACTATTTGGAAATTTTTTGGACTTTCAGTTGAACCTCTTGTTATCCTAGAAGGCGGCTGAATTTAAGAGGTGACCTGGCTGGAAGGCCAGGCCAGAGAATGACCAGACAGAGGTACCCATTATGAGTCCAAGGAAATGGTCAACAGGGAGCATGAAAGGCAAAGTCTCCTGCAATGTAATTTCTTAATGCCAGGTGGTGCTGTGGCAGTAAAGCAACCATGTATAGGCCCTTAATATGGTGCCTTTTGTGGGTTCCATGGCCAGAAGGGACCATTGTGATCATCAAGTCTGGTCTTCTGTATAGCCCATGCCAGAGAACTTATTTTAAAAGGGTTAATGGGGTGACCCAGGTAATTATAGGCCTGTCAGTCTGACACTGATCCTGGACAAGATAATGAAGCAGCTGATGTAGGACATAATTAATCAAGAATTAAAGGACGGTAACATAATTAATGCCAATAAACATGGGTTGATGAAAATAGATGCTGTCAAACTAACATGATACCGTCTAGTGATGAGATTACAAGTTTGCTTGCTAAAGGTAATAGTGTTGATGTAATAGGCTTAGACTTCTGTAGGCACGCCTTGACATTGATTTTAAAAAACTAGAATGATATAAAATTAGCCAACATTTAATCGCTATAATATGTAACAATTTATGGGGCTTAAAATGTAATTTTAAATGGGGAATAATTAGCAAGCGGGTGTGTGGAATCCTGCAGGGATTGTTTCTTCTCTCTACACAATTTAACACTTTTATCAATGACCTAGAACACAACATAAATTTGTCACTGAATACATTTGCAGATGACCCAAAAATTGGGGGAGTGGATATAATGAAGAGGACAGGTCACTGATACAGAGCAACCTGGATAGCTTAGTACTCTGGGCACAAGCAAACAATAAGTGTTTTTAATTTAATTAAATGTAAATGTCTACATCGAGGAACAAAGAACATAGGCCATACTTACGGGATGTGGGATTCTATTCTGGGAAGTAAGAATCTAAAAAAAGATTTGGTGCTGGGGATGGGTAATCAGCTAAATATTAGCTCCCAGTGCAATGCTGTGACCAAAAAGGCTAATGTGATCCTTGGATGCATAAATAGGGGAATCTTGAGTAGGAGCAGAGAGGTTATTTTATCTCTGTATTTGACACTGGTGTGGCTGCTCCTGGAATAATGTATCCAGTTCTGATGTACGCAATTCAAGAAGGCTGTTAATAAACTGGAGAGGGTTCAGAGAAGAACCATGAGCATGATTAAAGGATTAGAAAACCTGCCTTATAATGACTGAGCTCCATGAGTCTATTTAACTTAACAAAATGAAGGTTAAGGGGTCACTTGATTACTACAGTCTGTAGGTACCTACATGGGGAACAAATATTTGATAATGGGCTCTTCATTCTAGTATAACATGGTCCAATGGCTAGAAGTTGAAGCTAGACAAATTCAGACCGGCAATAAGGTGTAAATTTTTAACAATGAGGGCAATTAACTATGGGAACAATTTACCAAGGATTGTAGTGGATTCTACATCATTGACAATTTTTAAATCAAGATTGGAGGGTTTTTTTCCCGAAAAGATCTGTTCTAGGAGTTATTTTGGGGAAGTTCTTTGGCCTTTTGTATACTGGAGTCAGACTAGATGATCACAATGGTTCCTTCTAGCCTTGCAATCTATGATCTTTCCCAAAATAATGTAATGTTAGGTGCTTCATTTAATTATGTAAACCGGAGCAAACAGATGAACTCACCCATCAATAAGAATTGAGACCCACAGGCTGATCATGAAAACACTTACTACCAGGCATAGGGGCGTATCCTCAGCTGGTGTAAATTGTCACAGCTCTATTGATGTCAGTTTACACCAGCTGACGATCTGCCCCATAGTACTAATTACTAGGAGTGAGTCCATTGAGCACTGCACCTGGTAGTAGGCACTTATAGGATCAGGCCATAATACATTTACCATCACCGAACTAGTACTTTGAAGAATTTAGGAAGAAAATAATATTATTAATAGTCTCTCTTCCACGGTCATGCACTCAAGCAAGGGATATACAGTATACTCCCAGATAGCACGGGGACATGGATTTTATACGGAGAATCAGGAGTTTGGAAAATTGAAGGGGAAGGAGTCATTTAGCCTCCTCACAGTCGTGACCGGGGGACGAGTGTGTGGCTCTGCTCAGCTTCTGCCCTGCCAACTTTCCCTACGCCTTGTGCTTGCAGGGCTTGAGCATCACTGGCCCTGCAGTAGTGCAGAGAGCCCTTTGCAGCTCCGCTGTCACAGCCCTACTCACTCACTCTCGTGACAGTTGTGCTGCACAGGGCTCCCTGCACTGCCGCAGGAGCCATTCAAAAAGCAGTGTGGCCTCCCCAGCAGCTCATCCTCCTCGCTGTTCTCCTCGCAGTCCTGGCCGGGAGTCTCTGCTCTAGTATCCAAACCTCCTCATTAGCTGAATCCCTTCCTTGTACCATAGCATAAGATGCATGTTACAGAGGGCATGTCTCTCATGCTGTGGGGCAAGGAAGGAATTTGGATGAAGCAGAGGTTTGGATAATTGGAAAATGGGAGTATACTGTACTACTTGTTGGAGAATACAGCTTGATTGTGTGTGGCATCAGTCTGAGGAGAGAGCAACACAGACAGAATCACACAGATAAGTGATTTCTGCCCTGCCAGGAGGGATTGTGTCCAAGGTAGCGTGTGTTTGTTAGTGCACAGATTAGGATTTTTGTTTTCTAATCATGCTGATGAGCACAATAATATAGCATCAAGGCTGGGGATTTTCAGGCGCTTAGCAATTATTGAAGGCAGAGCATGTGAGATGCATATGTTGTGTTCTCATGCTAAGAAGTTTAATGAGCCTGCGGCAGCTGGAGACCAGTGCTAGCTCGGTAGGTACAGGAAAGCCGTTCCTTCACAAAGCAACCAACAGACAAATGTACCTAGGAAATACTTAAGCTCATTTTAAAAGTGATTTTATTGGTGTTGTGTTGTTGTGGCCATGTCGGTCCCAGGATATTAGAGAGACCAGCTAGGTGAGGTCAGATCTTTTATTGGAGCAGCTTCTGTTGGTGAGAAAGACAAGCTTTCAAGCTTACACAGAGCTTGTCTTCAGGTCACTGGTGTTATTGGTGTTAGGCCACTGCTTGAGAAAGCTTCGGCTTTTCAAGCTCTTGTGATATATGAGAGGTGACATGACTGCAGGTGATCTTAATAGAAAGATTGTCTCTGGGACCATCTCACCCCCTCCTCTCCCTGTCCTCTTAAGTAACATCCCTACTCGAACTACAGATGTTACTTTTCCTTGAGAGCAACATTAGCAGGCAAACAGACAAACCCTGACACAAATAAACCAATCAGTCAAAGCAAACATTCTCTACTCCAAGCAGTCTTTTTAATCCCCAAAATGGAAAACCACCACAGTCTCTTTCAAGGTCCCTGGGGGACTTTGGTTTTGCTCTCTATTTTTTTGTGGAAGGCGCTCAGATAATAGGGTGATGGGTGGCTGTATAAAATCCTAAGATAGATAAGAAAGTATTTGATGTTTTTTTCATTCTTTAGTGTGATAAATGGTCTGTCTTTTTTTTTTCCCCTAAAGTTAATCTTGGTATCTTCTTTTGATCTTTCTTTCATCTCTCCTTTCCATGTGCTCTATGTCTCTCAGCTTGACACAAAGAGGGAAGCCATTAGCATATGTCTATCTGACTCGCCAAGGCTCACCAGTTAGTGTTCTATGGCGCAACAATGCTTCATAGACTACAGTTTGAGAACCTCTGGTCTGCTGGAGAGACCCTCGGGCTGGAAGCTGAGATGTTAATTCTGATCCTGGTTCTACCCTGACTTTCTGTTTAATCTTTGGGCAGGTCATTTTGAAGGTGAACTACAGAAGATGAGTCATTTTGGGTTCTTGCGTTGTATAAAGATGGGCTAGAATGTGTTGTGTTATGTTTCTCCCACCCCCCCCAATGTGTTTCCGCCCTGCTTGTTTTTATGTTATAAATGTCCCATTTTAACTGGAGGGTTAACAACAACAAACAACAGAAATCACTGCAGTTTGGTCTGGGCTGTGTGGCAATGAAAAGTGGGAATTTGGCAGAGGATCAAATAATATTTTCAGGCTTTTATTCTATCCCTTTCCCTCTCCCAGTTTGTCCGTAAATTAGCTCAGTTAAGCACTGGTCCTGGATTGGGATCTTCTAGTGTAGCTCTTTGTGCCAGTGTGAAGTCCCATTGAGTTCAATGAGGTATAAGCAAAGACATTTACTTGGTGCTTACCTTTTTGTTTTGTTTTCTCTCTTAGATTTCTTTTAACCATTGCCTAATGTGTTTTTATATTCCTCCATTTCTGATTTATAGAAAAAATGCCTATCCAGTGCTCTGAGCGTATAGGCTATCCGTATAAAAATACAATTAAGACGTGCCTTCCTGGACATGCATCATATGTGCACAGACATCTGATATTTGCAGGGATAAGTTAGGCATACACCAATACAGGCATAGATTTGAGCATGCCTAAATCTGAAAGTTTGGCTTGCTGTCTCAAATGTGGTCCCAAGAGTCTCATTTTAAGTTCTAGAATAACATTTTAGGCCCTGTGTGCGCCACTTGTGCTATACCACTAGGGCTGCTTAAATGAACTTGTCTTAGCTGCAGTACCTACAACAGAACTAACATGTTACCTAACAGAGATTTTGGCCCCTATGCCACAGTGCAGCAACTCAGGGCTGGCCTTACCATGAGGCGAACTGAGGCGGCCGCCTCAGGTGCCAGACTGGGGGGGGGAGGGGTGCCACTAGGACCCAGAGTGTAGAAAATTGTGTCTGCTGCTGGTGCATATGTATTCTCTCTGCTCTAGATGCACTGAGATGGAGTGCTGTGCTGGAGGAAGGAGGGCACAAGAGACATAACAGGCAGGCAGGAGAAAAGGTGAGAGGGAATAACCGAAAGCAGTAGGAGTTGCAGGGAGAGAGAGGCGGAGGAGCCTCTTATGTACCTCTCTAGCACCTCCAGGAGCCTGGACTGATTAACATCAGCTTCTCAGGGAGCTTCCTGTTTCCTGCTGCTTCCCTGAACCCACTTGAGGAGAACAGGCAGTCAACTGAAGTAGTAGGAGCTATTTTGGCCCTTAAGACGCTGATATCTTCCCTCATTCAGGCCCTGCTACCAGCCTGCTTATTTGTCCCCTTCAGTTGAGTGCTGAGAGCCACTATAGCTGGCACAGAACAGCAGTCATGAGTGAAAGAAGAAAACACCCCTCTGGGGCTACATTCAGAAAAAGAAAGAAAGCAAAGGAAGCTTTTCTATCTAAGCAGGAGGGAGCTCTCCTGAGATACATAGACACAAATGTTCACGGTGAGCCTTCTGGCCCCAGTGAGGATGCGAGTGGTGAGGAGATGCCTGATCTTCCAGTTAGTCAGAGTGCAGGTGACCTGGCAGCTACTGCAGCATCCATATTTCCATCTCAAATGGATGTAACCATGCACATTCCTGAAGAAAAGTGTAGATCAGAGAAGAGTGTGGTGGAGGCGCGAGAAACTGCTGCTGCTGAGTTTAGTTCCTTAAGTCTAGATGATCCAGGACTGTGGACCCACTTGAGCAGTAGCCTGAGGGACTTCCTTGTACTGCATCGGTCACAGCAAGTGAAAAACTTCATGTTCCCCAAAGACAATGAGAATGATGTTGGGCAGAATCCCTGCCAGTGCTTCTTGTGGGTTGGTAAATCTCCATGCTACCCCCCATCATTGTAGGCTAGAGGCTGTTGTTTGTTTTGTGGTAGTGCCTAGGAGCTCCACTCCTGCGCCAGAACTCCCCTGTGCTAGGTGCTGGCCAAGCACAACAAAAAGTCCGTCTCTGTCCCAGAAAGAAGGACATGACCTGTGATCTTTGGACACTGGTGCCTAATACTGATCATGTCAATAACAAGTGATATCCACCCTGGTGGTGTAAGGAAAAGGATGAGATGCCTATTTCAATACAATGGATTTAAGAAGGGTTTTTATTTCAGTGAGAGGAAAGGACCAGATTTGTCACCTATGTTCCTAACCACCTTAGTCTTCTAAAAATGTATCAATTACCAGGCCCTTGATCTTTTACTGTTGCAGTGTGCCGCCAGTCACCTACAGGGCCGGCTTTAGGCACCAGCGTAGGAAGCCGGTGCTTGGGGTGGCCAATTCAAAAGGGCGGCACTCCGTCCGGTATCAGGGCAGCACATCCGGGTCTCATTCCCTCTCTTCCCTTTTGAGCTGCCGCTGAATTGCCGCCAAAGAGGAAGAGAGGGAGGACCTGCCGCCGAAGAAGAAGCGCGATTTAGCTGCCGCTGAACTGCTGCCGCTCGTTTTTTTCTTTTGCCGCTTGGGGCGGCAGAAAAGCTGGAGCCGATCTTGGTCACCTAATCATTCCTAATTACAAGATTGTCTGTGGAACACTTCCTGACATAAGAAACGCTGTGTTGCATGTTTGGGTGGGTGACTAGAACCCATCCATAGACCTCTGCTAGGGAAGGATTAATCCTCTTCAAAGCTAGAGGGACAACATGTGCCTGTCATGAGGGCAGGGTAGAGGGCTGGGATTAATTAATTCCTACACTATCCTATCCTGTCCCCTCTTCCTGGAATACTCTGGATGTGCTGAGGGAAGCTGAATCTCTTAGTGAGATTCACAAAGGAAAAGCCTCCAGGAAAAGGGCTGAAGGTGAGAGAAGAACTGGAGTGGTTTACTCTTCACCTTGGAACTTTGCTGAACTGAGCCAAGCTACACATATTTACATTGGACTATGGCTGAGGGAAGCCCTATTGTATTTACTCTTAGAGACAGGCTATCTGATGTTTTTCTGCCCAGATATTATCCTTTACATTGCTATGATCTTCAAGATTCTGATAATCTATTCTTAGGTCAAGAGCATGGTGTGTCAGCTTATCAGAAAAGCCTCTTTATTACTCTGTGCGCTGTCACTCTGTCACTTCATGCTCTGCTTTATGGGCTTCACCATTCCATTCCCACTGCCTGTGGCATATTCACTCCACTGAAGCTCTCACTGATAAATCTCTCACTTTCCTTGATACCCTTTGCTGTTGCTAAGTGGCCTGGGAGATCACTGTACTTTTTCTCTAGGGCCCCTATTCTGCTGCAGAATGAGAGACTCCCAGTGAAGTTATTTCAGGTACTTGTATTGGCTCTGAACACACTCTTCTAGGAAGCAGCATATTGTGTTGTACAAGGATAACATCAAATCCCAAGTCAATATACATATCACGTTACCCACTTAGACACAATCATAAGTAAGCAGCTAAATCTGAAGACCGATAACAACAACCTGCAGTGTCAAACAAGTTGTCAGTGAAGCTACCCCATCCACATCATCGATAACCATTGTAAATAAACAATAATGGGTGAAAGTAACAAGTAAAATAACAAGCATGCATCAAATGTGCACAGAATTTTTCTCTTTCTATCCCAGTTTTGTTTAAGATGGTCCCTGATTACACATACTCCCCACACAAATATTTTAGCCTGACACATCAGAGAACAATAAACATTGACTCCAGACATACATCAAGGCACTAAATAGTCTGTGTTCCAATCTTGCACCTTCCAGAAATATGTTCCAGATATTTTGTGCTCCTCCCACTTCCCTCCATCCCCCACAGAAGGTACAGGTCCATATAACCCAAATCACAAAGGGTGACTGGGGACTGGAGTAGGGAGTTTTCACATCCAGATCACTGATTCAGTTTAATCTCAGGTCTGTAGTGATCACATCATTACCATTTGACAGCTGTTCAGTCTGTGAAATAAAATGAGTTGGCGGGCTCTGTCAATATTAGTGGACGTGTGTTGACCTCACAATGTGGCACCACTGCTGCCAGATTCAGCAGAGTGTCTAGCGATGTATGTGTATGTAGAATGAGCTACCTTCTCAATGTGGGAGGCCATTCCTCTAGGGCACAATGAGGTAATTGGTGGAGCCAAAATCATCCATGTTCTGTGGCTTATAGATGGGTCAGTCCTAAGGGCTGTCAAACTGGTTAACTCCCAAAGCACTAAAAGGTTTAGTTGTTGACTTTGTGCCTTGCATTCTGTTTACATTCCACAATAACTAATCAAAAGGGTCAATAGCTAAACAAAACCAATACAACTATAAAAACCAAACCGTAGAGCAATTCTGCTCTCAGTTGCATTGGAATAAATCCATTTACTCCAATGGCAGTAGTGAGTGCAGAATTTAAGACCAGAATTTACTTGGTTGACACCAGCTAACTTGCTAATGTAATCTGGATTTTATGAATATGTAGCAGTGGACTTTATTTGAGGATAACTACATGACAAATACATTGGCAATAGTTATACCTACAAAGTAACTATTTAAAGCACTGTTGCATCAAAACTGTGCAATTAACGCATGTTACTACTTTTATTATATTGGTAAACACATTGCTCATTGTGCTTTAGATTTTATTATTTACTTTGTGATCAAACAACTTTTAGAAAATATTAAAGCCTTATAGTAAACCTTGCATTGTATAATCAAATCCGAATAGTATATATGTGATCTACAGTTGTGTGCTTGTGTGTGCATGTGTGTGTAGAGAGAAAGAGAAAGAGAGAGTGTGTGTGTGTGTGTGTGTGTGTGTGTGTCTCCATATACTGCAGGGATGGAGGAGAGCTAAATAATCACACAACGGGTAAAACTTGTCAAAGGCCACCTGGAACTGAGTGGTATCAAAGTGTTAGCATCGCTTTCTCACTTGCATGGCCACTACCTGGAAGCTCAGCTCTGTCTCATGGGAGGGAACAGCCTGGTCAGAGAAACATGGCAAATTGGTGTATATTGTAAAAGGAGAGATCTGGCCCATAATGTACATGGACACCTTTGTGTGTTTTTGAATTTATAATAATATTTGTGATAATTTTTGTAGTTATTCTGACTTGGAATCAGGAATGTTTTTCTTCTAAAATGGTATATTGCAGTAAGTTAAATTCAGGCTGCTTTAATTGGGGATTCTAGTCAGATGATCGGTCAAATATAGTCACTGCCTTCTGACCTACATTCATGTAGCTGTAATGTTAAAAAATAGGTGATATATTACTCAGGAGTTTTTGTTGAAAAGGAATATTTCCTGTTATTGAGACAGATCTGTCAGCCCAATTTGCCTTTTGAATAATTCTGAGTAATCAATTATCAAATAATCCACAGGGGAATTTTAAGTTCTGTAGAAAAATGTTTAGATCATTACAAATTGAAATCAGACAACCCAGGATATAGGTCAGCCAGGGATTTTCTACTATTCTATTTTGGATCTCTGACACAGTGACGGGATTCTAGGTCTTGGGCCCTGGGTAGAATCTCGTGATTCTTCAGTTCTTGCAGCAATGTGCTATCCTGTGTGTACCAACTGCTTATCCCCCTGCAGGTCCAACTGGGTTTTGGGCCTCGGCTTTTCTTCCCTTCGGGAACCTGTGACTAGTGATAATGACCAAACAGCCTTCTTAAAATAATTTATTTTTATTTTGCAATTGGAATAAAATATCCAAGAGCAGAGGAATCTAAAACAGCAAACAGCCTACAGGCATATCTAATCTCAATGATTCTCAATGATCATAATCTAATGTTATGCTTCACTAGAAGCTAAATTAGATGGGCTGTTCCTGTAACGTAAGAGGAAAGGACAGACCCTATTTACATTCTCTCTCAGCAGCCCAGATTCTTCTGTAACCCCCCATCCCCCACCAGTTATCACTCACAGCATGCTCTGCTGCTCTCCTCCTTCTGAGTGCTGGTGTTAGTCTGCGGGTCCTCATCAGATGGTTCAAACTATTTTTGTTTTGTTTCAGAGTAACAGCCGTGTTAGTCTGTATCCGCAAAAAGAAGAACAGGAGTACTTGTGGCACCTTAGAGACTAACAAATTTATTAGAGCATAAGCTTTCGTGGACTACAGCCCACTTCTTCGGATGCATATAGAATGGAACATATAATGAGGAGATATATATACACACATACAGAGAGCATAAACAGGTGGGAGTTGTCTTACCAACTCTGAGAGGCCAATTAATTAAGAGAAAAAAAA
>NC_048299.1:97462700-97500576 GCF_013100865.1 Trachemys scripta elegans
TGTCAGGGAGTTTTTTTAGCAGATGGTGTAGTTTCTTTAGGTAATCCTCAGTGGGATCAGAGGATAATGGCCTGTAGAATGTGGTGTTAGAGAGCTGTCTAGCAGCCTCCTGGTCATATTCCAATTTATTCATGAAGTGGGCTGTAGTCCACGAAAGCTTATGCTCTAATAAATTTGTTAGTCTCTAAGGTGCCACAAGTACTCCTGTTCTTCTTTTTGTTTTGTGTTTTTCCTCGTCCAGTCAGCAGAACCATCCATTAGGGGCTATCATAGACTCATAGACTTTAAGGTCAGAAGGGAACAGTATGATCATCTAATCTGACCTCCCGCATGATGCAGGCCACAAAAGCTGACCCATCCCCTTTCCCTTGACTCAGCTGTTGAAGTCCCCAAATCCTGTGATTTAAGGACTTCAAGTCGCAGAGAATCCTCCAGATAGCGACCCCCGCCCCATGCTGCGGAGGAAGGCGAAAAACCTCCAGGGCCTCTGCCAATCTACCCTGGAGGAAAATTCCTTCCTGACCCCAAATATGGAGATCAGTAGAACCCCGAGCATGCAGGCAAGATTCTCCAGCCAGACCCTCATTGACCATTGTTACTATTTACCAGCGATGGCACGCTGTTGATTAATTGACTAAAATCATGTTGTTATCCCATCAAACCATTCCCTCCATAAACTTACCAAGCTTAATCTTAAAGCCAGAGAGGTCTTTCACCCCCACTGTTTCCCTCGGAAGGCTATTCCAAAATTTCACCCCTCTGATGGTTAGAAACCTTTGTCTAATTTCAAGCCTAAAATTCCCCACCGCCAGTTTATATCCATTCGTTCTCGTGTCCACAGGAGAAGCAGCTAAATACATTCACTCTCCATGAGTTGTAGTTACTGACCTGATACCCTGGAGATGAGGGTGTGGAAACAGTCTCATCCCATCTTAGAAGTCAAGCACATAACTCATTTATGAAATTGACACATATTTATGATCATATTTAATCGCAATCACAATAATAATGAAATATTTCTGCACAGACTCATTTCTGTCAGACTGTGCAGAAAACTATGGACTTGTTTGTTTATTGTGGGACTGCAGGACGTGCAAAGCTGGGTTTTCCAGTAATTTACCTTAACATCTGTTTTAAGTCTCTTTATATGTCAGCAGAACAATCAGGAGAGATTACAGTAATTTGTGTCGTTTTTTTTCCTCTCACCGTCTTTGTCTGTGTGCCACTTTGGTGTTCTAACACTGAGGCAGTGCTTCTCCTGTGTACGGAGAGCCAGCATCACTCCCATTTAAACCTACAAGAGGCCTATTCAGGTCCCATTTAAAACTACAAATTAGTCAGAAATGATCCATAAGTCTTGGCTGGCTTTTTGCACTGACTGGCTGAGTTCCACTCTAAAATCAATAAAGGGGGTCAATAAAAAGTCTATTTATACCTAAGGTTGACGGAATTTAATTTTTATTTTTATAATTGTAATGGATAATATCAACATTTAAAAATAAACCTTTATTTTTATTTGTATTGGTTTACATTTTTCACAGCTATGGGGAATTATGTATGGGGGAACAGATAATCATTATTTAATGACAGTAGACCTTGAGATTGAAAAAGTTCCACTTTATAACCATTAAAACACAAATTGTCAACCTCACATCAAAATATATAAAGCAAATATCATTACATCAAATTTTAATAAGTTTTCAAGCAGCACTGTTTCCCTGTGTGTAAATTTTGATGATTATTGATGGAAATATTGTATTGTCGGTTTGCGTGTATACAGTGAAATCAAAATTTACCAATATTTACTTATAAAAATCTAATCCGGCCAAGGCTATTTATACCAAATCTTTTTGTAAATGAAATTAAATTGATTTATTTGGGGTAAATTAACAAGAGAGGGCAGATATTTTGCATTCCATTCATGGGAATGCAATCTAAGGCCTGGTCCACACTAACCCCCCACTTCGAACTAAGGTATGCAAATTCAGCTACGTTAATAACGTAGCTGAATTCGAAGTACCTTAGTTCGAACTTACCGCGGGTCCAGATGCGGCAGGCAGGCTCCCCCATCGATGCCACGTACTCCTCTCGCCGAGCTGGAGTACCGGCATCGACGGCAAGCACTTCCGGGATCGATTTATCGCGTCTAGACAAGATGCGATAAATCGATCCCAGAAGATCGATTGCTTACCGCCGGACCCGGAGGTAAGTGTTGACCTACCCAAAATGATAAAAGCTACAAAAGCACAGCATGCTTACATGTCACTAACTTTCAGTGGCTGTTGAAAATGTATTGATTTGGAGCTTCAGCCCCAAACTGCATTTAGTGAAAAATCATTGAAACTTTGGTACCTTAGGTTGACTGTTGCAATCTGTAATTCCCCTAAATTACTGCACAGTAGGTGGCTATCTGACTGTCTCTTTCAGTAGGCAGTGGCTGGTTCATTCTCAGGTCACATGGATAGCTGGTAGCTATCAAGTGAACTGGGACTGATTTGGCAGCAGAGCTAGCTGGCTCATTTTACAGATGGCTGCTACCACTAACATTTCCACCCTGTATGGTGCATAAGTTCATTATCTGTTACTGAATTTTGGCTGCCTGACTGGATCTCCCAGATGATAAATAGTTAACTGCCAATTTTTCCTCTCCTCTGTCTGCCTTGCTGTCTTCAGAACCTAAAAGCAGCCTGTCTCTCTTCTTGTTTGTCTGTCTATCTGTGGGTTTAGCAGATTGAAATCAACATTTCAGAATCTTTATAGCCCTCCCTGTCTCTTTTACCTCTCTCCTGGGACTTCTTGCCTGTAGATTTGAAAGCTAATCCCATGTACATTACTATTTTGTTTAATTCACCCAGTTTGTTTACCAGCCCAATCATAAAATCAGCTTGACCCACCCTTTATCGTGATCACGATTCCAGCGAAAACTCTTGTTAACAAGAGACTGAAATGGTTTGCTCTCCCTGGGCAAATTGGTACACAGAATTTTGAAACCTGATTTATTTCTACTATGGGCAGGGGTGAAAGTAACTTAAAGGACTTACCAGTACACCAGAGTCCTGAGCGGGGGTGTGTCCTCAACCGGAAGAGGCATGACCTCAACCGGAAGAGGCGGGGCCTTTCACGATTTAAAGGCCCTGGAGCTCAGGCTGTGGCTGGGAGTCCCAGGGCCTTTAAATCACCCCGGAGCTACCAGCTGCAGAGGTGGCTGGGAACCACGGGGCTCAGGGGCGAATTAAAGGGCCCGGGGCTCCGGTCGCCATGGAGCTCTGGGCCCTTTAAATCACCACGGGAGCCCGGCTGCCGGAGCTCCGACGGCGCTTTAAAGGGCCTGGGGCTCCCCGCAGCGGCTGGAGCCCCGGGCCCTTTAAATCACCGCCGCGGAAGCCGGTCCAGTCTGGCACGGTGTACTGGCTCTTGCTGGTAGGCCATACCATATCGGCTTACTTTCACCTCTGACTCTGGGCCAAGTCCTACTTCCACTGAAGTCAGTGGTAAAACTGGCATTGACCTCAGATGGAGCAGGTGCTAGAAATGGAACCCTACCTATCTTCTCCATGTTCTCTTTCCTGAAGATTCTACCCCTTGTAGGAACCCTAATATCACATTCACCATTCAGATCTTCTCATTAATGAAGAAACCTTTCAATTTTACACACTCTTACCCTTTTGCTCTTATATTGTACAACCTCCTGCTGCAAATCTTGTAGCCCTAGGCATCTTCAGAATGTTTCTGCTCTCAAGAGCAGTTCTTCCCCACAGTTCAAACAATGCTTATTATTTATTGTTAATTGTATTGGATTCAGCTTCCAGGACCTTTCAGAAGTGCTTCACAAGTGAATGTGTTTCTAATTTGTAGCTAGAGATTTAGGCACAGAGGCTTCTTTTTGGTTGACCATGAAAACTGAACTATCCTCCCTCACTTTGAGGCTGTTCCTCTAGTCAGAGCTGTCCTAATGAGAAGCTCAAATTTTTGTTGTATCTATTCCATTGTTAAATAGCCTTGATAATTAAAGTTCTCTGTCAGTCCCCTTTTGCGGTTATTTCACACAAAAAAGTTAAGTATCTCTAAGGTCCACATGTTTATAACCATTTCCTACTTTCCCTTGCAAACAGGCTGTGGGAACATTTTATAATACAGTAGGATCAGATGTATCTTACTGCTTCATAATCTTCAGCCACTTGGAATACAGACATACATTGTGGTACGTGACACATTACTTACTGCTTCAAAGTGCTAAATCTCACAAGGCTCTCACATTCAGAAAGTGGAATTATTTGTAAACTATACATAACATTTTCAGAAATGCCTGTGATTGAAAGTCAATGGGACTTAGGCTCCTCAGTGCCTAAATCACGTTTTTGGGAAAATGGAATTTAGGCTCTTTAATTATGGGTGCTTGGAAATCATACTCCAAATCAAAATAATCTTGGGAATATAATAATAATAATTAATTAGGGTTGTGTCTGGATAGTGAAAAATTGAAAAGTACAATAGACTGCTTTTATTCTTCTTTTTGAACAAGAGAATCTGGCTTTTTACTATAGAGTTTGAGAATAAGCCTAGGCTGACTGCTGGCTTTTCAGATCCCTAAAATTTCCTGAAATTATGTAATGCATTTTTTCCAAGGAGTTTCCTTACCAGGTCAGATCATGAGTCCATCTATTTTTATGTCCCATTTCTGGCCTTAACCACAACTTGATGCACCAGACTAATGCAGAGCACTGTACATGCACTAGATCTTATACAAATACTACAGTATTCTACATAATAACCTCTCAAGTACCACAGTATCTGCTGACAATGTTAAGCTCAAGTGTGCAATGTTGTAATACAGTCATAAAGAGATCTGATTGTGTAAGGCAGTACATGGACTTAGTTACTTTTGTAATACTACAGATGGGTTCAATTTTATTTCTTTACTTTCTTTACTTTTTTCAAAAGCATCAAGAGAGTTTACAAACTTAGTGGGATCACTTTGCCTATTGTACCACTGAAATACAATCACTGGTTAGGTGAAATACAGAAGCTATTTAACAGGTAGTAGACTTCTGTAACCTAGTTGAAACTTGGGTAATTTAGATAGACAAAATGCAATTAACTTGTGTGACAAAGTTCCTCCTCTATCTTGGTGGGTCCTGCACTTATTGGTGGATTTTCTTGCCTCAGAGATTCACCATGTGGGTTGGGGAACAGCCCAGAGGCCTTCCCCTCTGGAAGAACCCAAAGTCCAGGTCAATTAGGAGGTTTGGGGGGAACCCAGGCCCACCCTCTACTCCGGGTTCCAGCCCAGGGCCCTGTGGACTGCAGCTGTCTATAGTGCCTCCTGTAACAGCTGCATGACAGCTACAACTCCCTGGGCTACTTCCCCATGGCCTCCTCCAAACACCTTCCTTATTCTCACCACAGGACCTTCCTCCTGGTGTCTGATAACACTTGTGCTCCTCAGTCCTCCAGCAGCACACCCTCTCAGCTCCTCACACTCCCACCAGAAACTGAAGTGAGCTCCTTTTAAAACCCAGGTGCCCTGATTAGCCTGCCTTAATTGATTCTAGCAGCTTCTTCTTAATTGGCTCCAGGTGTTTCAATTAGCCTGCCTGCCTTAACTGGTTCTAGCAGGTTCCTGATTACTCTAGTGCAGCCCTTGCTCTGGTCACTCAGGGAACAGAAAACTACTCATCCAGTGACCAGTATATTTGCCCTCTACCAGACTCCTGTACCCCACTGGTCTGGGTCCATCACATATCCCTACCCCCTGCTCAATGCCAAGGGGTTGGGCAGCTTGGGACGCCAGACAGTGCACATGTGACAAGCCATCGGCGTTACCATGACGGCCCCCTACTCTGTGTTGCACACGGAACTGGAAAGGTTGGAGGGATAAGAACCATCTGGTCACCCTTGTGTTCTTCTCCTTGTTCCGCTGCATCCATTGAAGAGGGGCATGGTCGGTCACGAGGACAAATCTGCGCCTGAGCAGGTAGTAGCACAATGTTTCCATGGCCCATTTTACAGCGAGGCATTCTCTCTCCACCACTGCATATTTGTGTTCCCTTGGAAGGAGTTTCCGACTGAGGTATAGAATTGGGTGTTCCTCCTCCCCGACCATCTGTGATAGAACGGCCCCCAACCCTACTTCCGATGCATCCGTCTGCAGGATAAACTGCTTGGTGAAATCAGGGGCTATCAGTACAGGGTTACTGCAGAGGGCAGTCCGTAGGTCTGTGAAAGCTTCCTCTGCTGCGTCAGACCATCTCACCAGATCAGGTCCACAGGCTTTCACTAGGTCTGTCAGGGGGCTTGCCCTTGTGGCAAAGTGGGGGATAAATAGTCGGTAATACCCCACCACACCTAGGAACGCCCGGACTTGTTTCTTGCGACTTGGTCGGGGCCAATTTTGGATGGCCTCTAACTTGTTCACTTGGGGTTTTACCAGACCTTTTCCCACAACGTAGCCGAGATATTTGGCCTCCGTAAACCCTACAGCGCACTTGGCAGGGTTTGCTGTAAGGCCAGCTTGCCTGAAGGTATCAAGGACTGCCTCCATCTTCTCCAGGTGGGTTTCCCAGTCTGGGGTATGAATGACCACATCATCCAAGTAGGCAGCAGCATAACTGTTATGCGGGCGTAATAGCTTGTCCATGAGGTGCTGGAAGGTAGTTGGGGCCCCATGTAGGCCAAAAGGGAGGATAATATATTGAAAAAGACCCTCTGGTGTAGAAAACGCAGTCTTTTCCTTTGTGTCTTCCGCAAGGGGAATCTGCCAGTACCCCTTTGTCAAGTCTAGGGTAGTCAAGTACCGGGCAATACCCAGACGGTCTACTAGCTCATCTATGCGAGGTATGGGGTACGCGGCGAACTGGGATACTTCGTTTAGTCGCCGGAAGTCGTTGCAAAATCTTGTGGTGCCATCAGGTTTGGGCACCAGCATGATTGGGCTGGACCACTGACTGTGGGATTCTTCGATGATCCCCAACTCCAGCATTTTTTTTACTTCTGCTTTTATTTCCTCCCTTTTTGCTGCTGGCACCCGATAGGGCCTCATTGTTACTCTGGCCCCAGGGTTCGTGACGAGGTGGTGATATGTCTCGGTTGTTTGACATGGTTTTGTCGAGAACAGACCTTGGTTCCGGAAGATCGTCTCAGACACCTCATTCTTCTGGTCTGGTGTTAAATCGGGAGACACTCTCACCAGTTTGGAGGGCTCGTTTTCCTGGGTTAGGTCTTTTTGGACCGTTGTGCATGCCTCTTGTGCATGCCAGGGTTTCAGAAGGTTAACGTGATAAATCTGTTCTTGTTTTCTGCGTCCTGGCTGCCGCACCTTGTAGATTACTTCCCCCACGGGTTCAACCACCTCATAGGGCCCCTGCTATTGGGCCAGAAGCTTGCTTTCTGCTGTGGGTACCAACACCATAACCCGATCCCCTGGTTAGAACTGTCACACTCTTGCCTGGAGATTGTAATGGGTTCGCTGGGCCTCCTGTGCCTTCTCCAAATGTTCCCGTACAATAGGGGTAACTCGGGCTATCCGATCTCGCATCTGCATTACATGCTCTATTATATTTCTCCCCTCATTGGGTTCCTCTTCCCAGATCTCTTTGGCGATATCTAGTATGCCACGGGGGTGACGCCCGTATAATAACTCGAAGGGGGAAAACCCAGTTGAGGCCTGAGGTACCTCCCGGATAGCGAACATAAGGTAGGGTAGTAGGGTGTCCCAATCCTTCCTGTTCCGACTTACCACCTTCCTTATCATAGCCTTGAGGGTTCGGTTAAACCTTTCTACCAACCCATCAGTCTGCGGATGGTAGACCGAAGTTCTCAGGGTATGTATATGGAGCAGCGTACAGAGGTCCTTCATTAGCTTCGACATAAATGGGGTTCCTTGGTCGGTTAATATCTCCTTCGGTAGCCCCATTCGGACAAACATCCGTACTAGCTCTTTGGCTATAGTTTTAGAGGCCGTGTTCCCCAGGGGGACGGCTTCTGGGTAGCGAATAGCATAGTCCAAAACAAGAAGTATATATTGGTGGCCCCGAGCTGTCTTCTCCAGGGGTCCCACTAGGTCCATGGCTATTCGCTCGAAGGGGACCTCTATGATGGGAAGGGGTACTAAAGGTGCCCTCAAGTGGGGATGGGGACTGTGCAGCTGACACTCCGGGCAGGAGGCACAGTACCTCCCACTTCTTCATGTAATCCAGGCCAGAAAAACCGTCGTAGGACTCGTGCCAGGGTCTTCTCTACCCCCAAATGCCCCCCAAAAAGATGACTATGAGCAAGACTTAATACAGCGTTCTGGTGTTTTTGAGGTACTAGAATCTACCTTCTGCCCCTGTACTGGTGCAACCTGGTATAAGAGATCCTTCTTCATTATGAGGTAGGGTCCTGGTCCCTGGGTTTTCCCTTCCATGGGGACCCCATCTATTTCAGTCATCTCCTTCCTAATTTTGTCATACCTTGGGTCTTCTGCCTGGTCCCGTCCAAAATTTCCTCTCCTTGGGCTAATCTGCCCAAGACCTAGGGGCCCAGTCTCTGTTCCCTCTACTGTTTCAGAAGCATTAGGGTGGGGGTCAGACTCAGGTGCTTCTCCGTCCTCCGTGTCCTGCTTTTCAGCTGCGCGGGTCCGCCTACCTACAAGAGCGACCCTCTGGCTTTTGGTCAGTATTCGCGTTCCCAAGGCCTTAGCTGCCCTTCTTTCCCTTTTTGTCTTTCTACCCTGTCTGGGAGTGGAGAACAAATCTCAGGATATTTCAGAGAAGATTGGGGGTTGACAGTCTGCTGTGGATGCCTCACCAATTTTAGGGTCCCCATCTTTCTCCAATCCCCCTCCTGGGAGTAAGTTTCCAAACCCTGGGAAGCCCCTCCCTATGAGCACCGGGTATGGGAGTTTAGGGACTACACCTGCTGCTACCTCAGTAGTGTTCCCCTGAATCTCGATTTTTACTGGAATGGTAGGATAGTAACTAACTGTCCCATGGACATATATTATCCCCGTACGTTTAGCCTGCAGCAGCTGACTACGCTTCACGAGCTTCCCTGAGATAAGTGTGATAGCACTCCCCGAATCAACCAATGCCGTGGTCCCTAACCCATTTAGTTTCACTGGTCTGGTGTACATATGTGGGGTTAGTGAAACCCCCACAAGGTAGATTAGGGAGCATGGATCTGCCCAGTTCCCCAGGTTACACTGCATAGGCTCCTCAGCATTGGGACACTGTGCAGCTATGTGTCCCCATTCGCCGCAGGCATAACATCTGTGATGGAGCCCTAGGCGTTCCCCGGTCTCTTGGTTTGGGCAGTCTAGCACCACGATCCTCTTCTCCCTCAGTGCTCCAACTCTTTGTGGCCTCTGATGGGCCTTCAGCCTCTCTCTTTTTCCACCTGGGCCCTCCTGGTAGCCCAGTCACCCAAACTTTAGGGCTTGGTTGCTGCTAGTTTAACCGGGGTGCCTCTTCCTTAACTGGTCGGGTCAGCTCCCTCTCTGTCCTTCGTCTCTCTACCTGGGTGACAATCTCGTTATAGGTGGAAGGTTCGTTCTGGCTTACCCAGGCACGAAGGTCTGGTGGTAGTCCCCTCATGTATCAGTCGTTGACCAGAACCGCTAGTATCTCTTCCGGACTCCGGGACTCTGTTTGCAACCATTTTCGTGCGAGAAGGATGAGGTCGTACATTTGGGACCGCGGGGTTTTGTCTTCCTGGTACCTCCAACCGTGATACTGCTGGGCCCGCACTGCTGTCGTTATCCCAGATCTGGCCAGTATCTCTGCTTTCAGCTGGGGGTAGTCTGCCGCAGCCTCTTCAGGCAGATCATGGTAGGCCTTCTGGGCCTCCCCACACAGGAATGGGGCAAGGATGCTAGACCACTGATCTCGAGACCAGGCCTCCCGTAGGGCTGTCCTCTCAAAGGCCAGAAGGTATACCTCTACATCATCCTCCCATGTCATTTTCTGCAGCCAATGGCTGGCCCGTATGAGCCCCGTCCCATCATGGCCGCGATTCAGCTCTGTAAGGGACTTTACCAGGTTTACCAGTTGCCGCAACGTAGCTCGGTCTTGAGCAGCCTGGTCCATCAGCAGGCGATTAGTCTCTTGCTGCAGTCGCACTGCCTCCTGTTGGGCGGCTGCCTGGACACGGGTAGCCTCCTGCTGGGCTGCCGTAGCTTGTATCGGTGCCTGCACTACGTCATCCATTGTGGTGAAAAAAAATAAACCCTCTCCCTTTTGGTGGTGGTGGTGGTGGTTTTTTTTTTTTTTTTTTTTTTTTTGAATCACCCTCCTTCTTCCACCGCGCTGTGCACCACAAGATCCACCCCTTACACCGATGTGACAAAGTTCCTCCTCTATCTTGGTGGGTCCTGCGCTTATTGGCAGATTTTCTTGCCTCAGAGATTCACCATGTGGGTTGGGGAACAGCCCAGAGACCTTCCCCTCTGGAAGAACCCACAGTCCAGGTCAATTGGGAGGTCTGGGGAGTGGTTCCTGGGTTGGTGTTTCTGTGGTGTGGTGCATCACCAGCAACTACACACCACACCACAGAAACACCAATCCAGGAACCAATCCCTGTAGCAAACCTCGTTGCCTACTCTGTCCCCATATCTACTCTGGCGACACCATCAGTGGACCCAACCACATCAGCCATACCATCAAGGGCTCATTCACCTGCACATCCACTAATGTTATATATGCCATCATGTGCCAGCAATGCCCCTCTGCCATGTACATCGGCCAAACTGGACAGTCCCTCCGCAAAAGAATAAATGGACACCAATCGGACATCAGGAACGGTAACATACATAAGCCAGTAAGTGAACACTTCAATCTTCCTGGTCATTCTGTTACAGATTTAAAAGTCACTATCATTGAACAAAAAAACTTCAGAAACAGATTTCAAAGAGAAACAGCAAAACTAAAATTCATTTGCAAATTCAACACCATTAATCTGGGCTTGAATAGGGACTGGGAGTGGCTGGCTCATTACAGAAGCAGCTTTTCCTCTCCTGGAATTGACACCTCCTCATCTATTATTGGGAGTTGACTAGATCCACCCTGTTTGAATTGGCCCTGTCAACACTGGTTCTCTACTTGCAAAGTAACTCCCTTCTCTCCATGTGTCAGTATATAATGCCTGCATCTGTAACTTTCATTCTATTCATCTGAAGAAGTGAGGTTTTTACCCACGAAAGCTTATGCCCAAATAAATCTGTTAGTCTTTAAGGTGCCACCAGACTCCTTGTTGTTTCTGCTTTGATCTGTTTGCTATCCCTTATAATCACTTAAAATCTATCTTTTGTAGTTAATAAAATTGTTTTTGTTTTGTCTAAAACCAGTGTGTGGAAATCATAACTTGGGGCAGAAAGCGGTGTATATTCCTCTCCACATTGAGGGAGGGGGCGAATCTCATGATCTTACGCTGTGAAAATCTCTGTGCAGCACAAGATGGTATAATTTTGGGGTTACCCTCCAGAGGAGGTGTATGCCTGAGAAGCTGGTAAGTGCCCTAGCTGTATAACCTTCCCTGTCAGGGGCTGGTCAGAAAGCCTGTCTGCATGTTACCACAGCTGCTTGTGTCCCTACCTGTGTGTATGCTTATTGAAAGAGAAATCTTGGAGAGCTTAGCAACTTGTCACAGCAGCACAGTGTGAGAGGGAGCCCAGGGTGGCTTAGTGGTACCCTAGTTCCACGTGGCACCCCGGGGGGAGCCTGTTACAGTTATACTAAAAGCCTATGTGTAGATGGAGAATTGTGATTATACATGTAAAAACTAAAATTTAGAATACTGACTGGGAGATTTAAACTATCAGGGCAAAATTCTGCTCTCAGTTATACCTGTTTGTTCCCCTGAAGTCCCTGACATCGCGCAGGTGTAACAGAGCAGACTTTAGCTCAGTGACAATAGAATTTACCTTTGAGTTTTAAAAGAAAAGAAGGGCGATTGTACTATGGGTGAGAGAGAATATCAAATTAGCATAAAAATATGGGGCCTGATCTTACTAAAGTGAGTGAGAACTTTGAGTGAAGGCTGTGTTTTGATTGACACTTTAGAGACTATTTAGATTTAAGGAGTGACTATAGAGAGACAAGATGGGTGAGATAATATCTTTTATTGGCCCAACTTCTGTGGGTGAAAAACACAAGATTTCAAGCTACACAGAGCTGTTCTTCAGATCTGGGAAAGATACTCTGAGTGTCACAGCTAAATACAAGGTGGAACAAATTGTCTAGCATAAGTAGTTAATACATATTCTAAGAGACTATTCAAGGTTCTGGTAGGGTCTGGTGCCACCTTGAGTTGGTGTGTCCTGGTCTGTAGGGAGCTTTCTTCTGATGACGAGCTTGATGAGGTTAGGGGTTGGTTGAAAGCCAGAAGAGGCGGGTTTGTGAAAGGTTTCTTTCAAGATGTGGTCCCCATCGCGTATGGGTTGTAATTGTTTAATGGTACCCCGTATGGGTTCCAGTCTGGGGTGCTTAGTGACAACTAGGAGTGTTCAGTCGGGGAGTGGGGGTTATTTCCCTGTTGAAGCAGGTTCTCTTGAGGTATTTGAGTGGTCTGTTCCTGATGCAATCTACTTCTCTGGCAGAGTGCCTGGTTTGGTGATGGTGTTTTTAAGTGTTAAGGCATGTATCCTAGAGTTGACTTTCTCTTTGGTATCTGAGTGCCTAGCTTTAGATAACAGATTTCTTGGTGTGTTTTGGGGTGGTCACTGGATATTTGAATCTAAGTGTGGTGATCCATGGGTTTCTGGCATTGGGTTCCATTGCTGAAGCTGCTCCTGGAATCCAGGACATTGCTGCTGGTTTGGGAGTGTTCTAGAGAGAGTTTGATGGATGGGTGGTGGTTGTTGAATTTGTGGTGGAATTCTGGGACAGAGTTTAGGTTGTGTGTCCAGAGGATGAAAATATCATTGATGTATACCTGAGGTACATCATTGGTTTCATAGTTCATTCTTCCTCAGGGTGAATCATGAAGAGGTTGGCATATTGGGGAGCCATCCTAGTACCCAAGGCTGTTCCCATGGTTTGGACCAAGTGTGTGTTGAATGTAAAATTGTTATGGGTGAGAATGAAATGGATGAGTTTGGCAATATGTTTGGGGTGGATATCTAAGTGTCCATGTTCTTGGAGATATTTGAGGCAGGCAGCAATGCTGTCATTGTGATAGATGTTGGGGTTTAGGGAGGGATGTCCATGGTGGCAAAGATGGTGTTCTGAGGAAGGTTGTTAATGTTGCAGTTTCTGGAGGAAGTGTCCTAGAGGAAGCTGACCCTTTGTGTGTGAGTTGTTTGAGGATGGTTTTTATGAGTCCTGATAGACCTTCAGTAAGTGGCCAGGGCCAGATGTAATGGGTCTGCCCGGGTTCCCTTGTTTGTGTAGCTTGGGAAGCATGTAGAAGGCCCCTGGGGTGAGTTCATGGGGGATGAGTTCGTAGAATTTCTCTTTGAATTGTTTGGGAAAGGATTTGATATCCTTAAATTCCTGTGTGAATTGTGGTGAGGGATTTTCTTTGAGTTCTTTATAGTAGATGGTGTCAGAGAGTTGTTGGTTGGCTTCATTAATGTAGTCTTCAGGGTTGAGATCTGTGATGGTATCTCCTTTATGTGCTGATTTGATCACTCACTGGTGGTTGGATTTCTGGAGTGAATGGAAGTAAAGACTGTTGGATATTGCTGGAGGATTCCTGGATAGAACAAAAAGATAAAGAAATGTTCCTGCATGTGACAGATTGTATGTTAGTTCAGTTAAGAAATCCTCTGTGGCCACTACATTAGCTTTTAGCTATCCAGATAAGGACCTTTAAAATCAGTAAAAGCAATATCCATGTGTCTGACAGCAAGTTTTGTCCTGAAAAAAGAAAGACTCAGAGTTTTGCATGTAAAAATCTAAAGATGGAGGTTTGTACACAGATACACAGAACTTCTCTACAGAGTATGTTGAATAGATAGCTAGGTCAGAGGCTGTTCTGGGTGTAATAATAGGAAATAAGCTAGATATAATGTTGAAATTGGAAAACTACTAGCAGCGTAACTTCTTAGTGTATAATATCTCTGAGAATATACGGAAAGGGCAGGAACACAAAAATATTCAGCCTTAGAACAGTAGAATGTAAAGAAATACGAAATAAGATAAGAACATTGACTGGAATTCAACCACATGGGAAATCAATACTGAAACAGTGGGAAGTATTTAAGGTTCAGGTGGAGAAGCTACAAGCAAAATTAATTCCAGTAAAATCAACAGAACTAAAGGGCAACAGAAACCAAAGTGGCTAGATAGGGAAGTAAAGAGTAACATAAAAGGCAAACGGGTCATTTGAAAACCAGAAAAAAGACTAAGATTATGGAAGTTTATATAAAAATAGTAGATAAAGTAAACTGAAATATTAAAAGAGCAAAAAGCAATAAATCTGCTAGCAAACTACAGAATAATATTAACAATAAGGATTTTTTTATACACCAAGGATACCTCAGCAAAGGGACAGTCTTCTTGTTTTGTGTTTGTACAGCACCTAGCACTGTGGTGCTCTGGCCTGTGATTGGGGTCCTTAGGCAGTACTGTGACATAAATAATAATAAAAGAGTGGAGAGCAAAGTAGGTACTTTGCTATCTTTACCAAAGAGGGTGGAGTTCTGCCTAAACAAGGGGTATTAAAAAGATAAGGTGGGTGAAGTAATATCTTTTGTTAGACCAACTTCTGTTGTAGACAAGCTTTTGAGCTTATGCAGAGCTCTTCTTCAGGTCTGGGAAATGTACTCAGAGTGTCACAGCTAAATACAAGGTGGAACAGATTGTTTAGCATAATTAGTTAAACATATTTCAAGTAGGGTTGCTAGTCATCCAGTTTTCGACCGAACACTCGGTCAAAAACGGACCCTGGTGGCTCCCGTCAGAACTATTGACTGGGCTACTAAAAGTCTGGTTGGCTGCAGCAGCTGGCTTCCGAAAGTGGCCAACGTGTCCCTCCATCTCCTAGGCACAGGGGCGGCGAGAGGGGCTGCACACGCTGACCCTGCCCGCGGTGCAGGCACCGCCCCAAGCACCGGCCCTGCTGCTCCCATTGTCTAGGACCCATGGCCAATAGGAGCTGTGGGGTGGTGCCTGTGGATGGGGCAGCTCGCAGAGCCCCCTGGTCATCCCTGCACCTAGGAGGCAGAGGGACATGTTGCCGCTTCTAGGCGCCACCTGAGGTAAGCACCGCCTGGAGCCCGAACCCCCTCCTGCACCTCAAACCCCTGCCCCAGCCCTGAGCCCCCTCCCACACTCAAAGTACCTCCCAGAGCCCCACCCCCCGACCCTCTTCCCCAGCCCAGAGCCCCCTCCCACAATCTGAAACCCTTGGCCCTAGCCCAGAGCTCCCTCCTGTACCCCAACCCTTCTTCTTTGGCCCCAGCCAGAGCCCTCACCTCCCACGCACCCCAATCCCTTGCCCCAGCCCAGAGCTCCCTCCTGCACCCTGAACCCCTCATTTCTGACCCCGGAGCCCACACCCCCAGCCCAGAGCCTTTACCCCCTCTTAAAACCCAGCCCCAGCCCCACCCCAGATCCGTCACCCCATCCTGCACGCAACCCCCCTGCTCCAGCCTGGTGAAAATGAGCGAGGGAGCAGGGGATGTAGTGAGCCAGGGGTGGGGCTTCAGAGAAGGCCAGAGCATTGGCCGGGCAAGGATGTTCGGTTTTCTGCAATCAGAAAGTTGGCAACCCTAATTTCAATGGGGCCATTTAAGGTGAAGTGGAGGAAAAGAGAAAAAAATTGAAAAGCTGGTGGGAGGGGTCAGTGGGCTATAGATTGTTCTACTGCATAAATAAGGGATCACTTTTCCAGGAACAAGAGGAGGAGCTAGGTAATGTATAACTAGTAAAATTGGTGGTTATTAAAATGCTACATGTAAAGTAGACAGGGAATTAGTTTTGAAAAAATTATATATTCACAAGTGTTTACATATTAATGTATCTAGACTCTAGTTATTTATTTTTGGTGCCAGTTATTCTTTTTTTTTTTTTTTTAATTTTATGAAGTGCCAAGACCTTGAGCTTGATGCTATAAAAGTGATGTACATAAAAATAAAATAAATTCTGTCACTAATTGGTCTGTTGTCTTGGACAAGCCTCTTACTTTCTCATTTTAAATATGGGTAAAAATGCATAATCGTACTTGTAAAGCTCTTTGATATCATCAGGTGAAAGGTACTATACAAGTGCAAACAAGTATTGTTTCGAAAACTGTTTGGATATAGAGGTTGAAAACGGGACAAATTCTACTCTCATTTGTGCTTTTAAGGCCTTGTCTTCACTAGGAAAAAAGGTGTGATTTAACACTACTTGCTTACAAAATCAGACATAAAAATGCAAAAGTGTCACAGCACACTGTTACTGAAAATTGTTTACTTTCTCATTGTTACCATATAATAATAAAATAAGTCAACTGGACTATAAATATTATACTTACATTTCAGAGTACAGTATATAGAGCAGTATAAACAAGTCATTGTCTGTATGAAATTTTAGCGTGTACTGACTTCTCTGGTGCTTTTTATGTAGCCGGTTGTAAAACTAGGCAAATATCTAGATGAGTTGATGTGCCCCCTGGAAGACCTCCGCATACCCCCACAAGTACATGGTACGGGGGTACCTGGTTGAGAACCACTGCCTCAGTGTAGGTGGGATAATTTATATTATTGACACTGAAGTGTCAACTCCAGTGAACACTTTGATGAATGGCAAAACTCTCAGGATTTCAGCCCAGATGAATATTTCTAATGAAGTCTCCTTGAATTTCCACTAGGAGCTGACCCTGCAAGCACCACAAGACATAGGGTCCAATCCAAAGTCCTCTGAAGTCTTCCAAATGGACTTCATTGGGCTTTTGGATAAGTCCGTAGTGTTTGCTTCTGAAGGTAATGAGATTGTGCCCAGTGAGCTCACCTCTTCTTCGAGTGCTTGCTCATGTCCATTCCATATCCGGTGTCTGTTCTCGCCACATGCACCAGTGCCAGAAGTTTTTCCCTTAACAGTTTCCATAGGGGACTGGCTCTAGTGCCCTCTGGAGTGGTGCACGCATGGTGCAGTATAAAGGGCGCCACTGGCTCCCCCACCCTCAGTTCCTTCTTGCCGCCAGTAATGGTGCTGGAACTTCTGCTGCTTCGGCTAGCTCTCGCTTAGTTCAGTGTGTCTCATGAACGTTTCTTTTGTAAAATAGTTGAATATAGTTTAGTATTTACCCTTAGTATTAATTCTAGTTAGTTGGTCCTGGACGGGACTCAGCCTAGGGATGGGCTATGCCCCGATCCCCAAGCTTTAAACCATGCAATTGTTGTAAGTGGCCCATGCCCATCAGCAACCCGCACATTACTTGTTTAAGGAATCTAGGAGAAGGACATGTAAGCGACAAGTGTCGCATCTGTAAGTCGTTCAAATCCAGAACGAAAAAGGAAAGAGACATCCTTTTCAGGACAGTCCTGATGGAGTTGGCACCGACGTTGGCACCGGAGCAGAGGACCAACTTGGCCCCGGGCACCACAGCATCAGTACAGAGAGCCCCGCTGGTGCTGTCTGTGAGCCAGCACTGATCTCTCTCCCTGACCCAGGCCAAGAAGCCCAAGAGGTCCGCGAGGGGAAGATCTCCCACTTCCCGTAAGGGGAAAGAGAGGGCCGGAGGAGGGTCAAGACCCATGTTGGGCAGCTCAACATCTCTGTCAGGGAGTCGGGCCCCAGCTCATGTTGAGCGGTCGAGACCCTCCCGTACTATGCCTGCCACACCGGACAGTGACGAGGACCTCCGTCAACTCAAAGACCCATCGATGCCTGAGGCCCTGCTTGCAGCACAGGAAATCATGACGCCAAGGCCATGAATATCTCTATACTCACCCCACCCCAAACACCCTCATAGCTGAGGCCGTTAACCAGAGGGAGAGGCAGGGTCAATCCGGGGCATGTCCAAGAATAAAGACTCGAAGAGACTGGATCTGTTTGGGCAAAACATTTATTCGTCTTTCAGCTTTCAGTTGAGCATGGCCAACCACCAAGCTCTCCTTGGCTGCTGAGACTACAATATGTGTCATTCTATGGCCAAATTTGAGGTTTCGCAAGAAGGAATTCTGGGCGATCCTCGTAGTGGGCATGTCTGCAGCTAGAGCGGCCCTCCAAGCAGCCTTGGACGCAACTGACTACACGGCTTGCACCATGGCCTCGGCCATCTCCATGCAAAGGGCATCCTGGCTGCTCCTCTCGGGTCTATCAACGGAGGCTCAGCAATCGATGCAGGACCTCTCCTTTGACGGCCAGGCCCTGTTTGCAGAGCAGAATGGACAGTAAACTGCATGGCCTTAAGGACTCCTGCACTACCCTGAAAACTCTGGGGCTGTACGTTCCAGGTCCAGCCCGTAAATGTTTCAAACTGCAGCAATCTCAGGGCCAAGCGAGTCAGCCCCTCCAGGAGTCCCCCCATAAGAAGTGTAGGGGCTCAAGCACCACCTAAACCACCCATCTCCTCCCTCTGCCGAGTCGGGCTTGACCCGCAATAAGCAGGGGGGCAAGCGACCATTTTGAGGATGTGCTCAAGGGCGATCTACACGACTTTACTCTGTATCCATCTGTCCTGCTGTTCTCCAACCTTTCTTTTTTCCTCCTCGCATGGACAGCTATAACTTCAGACTGCCATGTCCTCAATACTGTGGTGGAGGGTAATACCCTACAGTTTACTTCTACCCCATCCCCTACCCCTCTTCCCCATCCCTCTTCAGGGACCCTTCTCATGAGAGTCTCCTCACACAGGAGGTAAAGGGGTTGGTTCAGTTGGGTGCGGTGGAAGAAGTTCCTCTCGAGTACAGGAACAAGAGGTTCTATTCCCAGTACTACTTCATCCCAAAGGCCCAGGGCAGTCTGCGGTCCATCCTGGACCTGAGGGACCACAACAAGTATCTAAAGAAGCTAAAGTACTGCATGGTCTCCTTGGCTTCTATCATCCCCTCCCTGGATCCAGGAGACTGGTATGCCGCCCTCGACTTGAAGGATGCATACTTCCACATAGCGATCTTTCAAGGTCACAGACGCTTCCTCCAATTTACGGTGGGCCCCCACCACTACCAGTTGGCTGTCCTATCGTTCGGCCTGGCAACAGCACCCAGAGTGTTTACCAAGCGCATGTCAGTGGTGGCTGCTTATCTCAGCTGTCAGGGTATCCAGATCTACCCGTACCTCAACGACTGGCTAGTCAAGGGAAACTCCAGGTCTCAGGTCCAGGAGGATGTCATGGTGCTACAAGCCATGTGCTGCTCCCTGGGCCTACTGGTGAATGACAAAAAGTCTACGTTAGTTCCGGTGCAAAGGACAGAGTTCATCTGAGCGATGCTCAACTCAACCTGTGCAAGAGTGTTCCTCCCGCTAGAAAGGTTCCAGACGTTGATGGACCTCATTGTGAAGGTCTCCGCATTCTTTGCCTGCACCTGCTGGGTCACATGGCAGTGAGCATTGTGACAGACCCAGACCAGTGGGGTACAGGAGTCTGGTAGAGGGCAAATACAGGGTCACTGGATGAGTAGTTTCCTGTTCCCTAAGTGACCAGGGCAGGGGCTGCACTAGAGTAATCAGGAACCTGCTAGAACCAGTTAATGAAGAGGCACCCTGGGTTAAACTAGCAGCACCAAGCCCTAAAGTTCAGATGATTGGGCCACCAGGAGGGCTCAGGTGGAAAAAGAGAGGCTGAAGGCCCATCGGAGGCCACAAAGAGTCGGAGCACTGAGGGAGAAGAGGATCGTGATGTTAGACTGCAGAAACCAAGAGACCGGGGAACACCTAGGGCTCTATACAGATGTTATGCCTGTGGGGAGTGGGGACACATAGCTGCCCAGTGTCCCAATGCCTATGCAGTGTAATCTGGGGAACTGGGCAGATCAATGCTCCCTAATCCACCTTGTGGGGGTCTCACTAACCCCACATATGTATACTAGACCAGTGAAACTAAATGGGGTAGGGACCACGGCAATGGTTGATTTGGGGAGTGCTATCACGCTTATCTCAGGGAAGCTCTTGAAGTGTAGTCAGCTGCTGCAGGCTAAACGTACGAGGATAACGTGTCCATGCGACAGTTAGTTACTACCCCACCATCCCAGTAGAAATCGAGATCCAAGGGAACACTACTGAGGTAGCAGCAGGTGTAGTCCCTAAACTCCCATACCCGGTGCTCATAGGGAGGGACTTCCCAGGGTTTGGAAACTTACTCCCAGTAGGGGGATTGGAGAAAGATGGGGACCCTAAAATTGATGAGGCGTCCACGGCAAACTGTCAACTCCCAATCTTCTCTGAAATATCCCCAGATTTGTTCTCCACTCCCAGACAGGGTAGAAAGACAACAAGGGAAAGAAGGGCAGCTAAGGCCTTCGGAACCCAAATACTGACCAAAAGCCAGAGGGTCGCTCTTGTAGGTAGGCGGACCCACGCAGCTGAAAAGGAGGCCACGCAAGAGGGAGAAGCACCTGAGTCTGACCCCCACCCTAATGCTTCTGAACCAGTAGAGGGAACAGAGACTGGGCCCCTAGATCTTGGGCAGATTAGCCCCGGGAGAGGAAATTTTGGACGGGACCAGGCAGAAGACCCAAGGTATGACAAAATTAGGAAGGAGATGACTGAAATAGATGGGGTCCCTGTGGAAGGGAAAACCCAGGGACCAGGACCCTACTTCATAATGAAGAAGGATCTCTTATACCAGGTTGCACCAGTACAGGGGCAGAAAGTACAGCAGATCCTAGTACCTCAAAAACACCAGAACGCTGTATTAAGTCTTGCTCATAGTCATCTTTTTGGGGGGCATTTGGGGGTAGAGAAAACCCTGGCACGAGTCCTACGACGGTTCTTCTGGCCCGGAGTACATGAAGAAGTGCGGAGGTACTGTGCCTCCTGCCCGGAGTGTCAGCTGCACCGCCCCCATCCCCACTTGAGGGCACCTTTAGTACCCCTTCCCATCATAGAGGTCCCCTTCAAGCGAATAGCCATGGACCTAGTGGGACCCCTGGAGAAGACAGCTTGGGGCCACCAATATATACTTCTTGTTTTGGACTATGCTACTCGCTACCCAGAAGCCATCCCCCTGCGGAACACGGCCTCTAAAACTATAGCCAAAAAGCTGGCGGGGATCTTTGCCCGAATGGGGCTACCGAAGGAGATATTAACCAACCAAGGAACCCCATTTATGTCGAAGCTAATGAAGGACCTTTGTACGCTGCTCCATATACATACCCGGAGAACTTCGGTCTACCATCCGCAGACTGATGGGTTGGTACAAAGGTTTAACCGAACCCTCAAGGCTATGATAAGGAAGGTGGTAAGTCGGGACGGGAAGGATTGGGACACCCTACTACCCTACCTTATGTTCGCTATCCGGAAGGTACCTAAGGCCTCAACTGGGTTTTCCCCCTTCGAGTTATTATACGGGCATCACCCCCGTGGCATACTAGATATCGCCAGAGAGATCTGGGAAGAGGAACCCAATGAGGGGAGAAATATAATAGAGCATGTAATGCAGATGCGAGACCGGATAACCCGGGTTACGCCTATTGTACGGGAACATTTGGAGAAGGACCAGGAGGCCCAGCAAACCCATTACAATCGCCAGATAAAAGTGCGACAGTTCCAACCAGGCGATCGGGTTATGGTGTTGGTACCCATGGCAGAAAGCAAGCTCCTGTCCCAATGGCAGGGGCCCTATGAGGTGGTTGAACCCGTGGGGGAAGTAACCTACAAGGTGCGGCAGCCAGGACGCAGAAAACAAGAACAGATTTATCACATTAACCTTCTGAAACCCTGGCATGCACAAGAGGCATGCACAACAGTCCAAAAAGACCTAACCCAGGAAAACAAGCCTTCCAAACAGGTGTGGGTGTCTCCTGATTTAACACCAGATCAGAAGAATGAGGTGTCTGAGATGATCTTCCTGAACCAAGATGTGTTCTCGACAAAACCGGGTCGAATAACCGAGACATATCACCACATCGTCACGAACCCTGGGGCCAGAGTAACAATGAGGCCCTATCGGGTGCCAGCGGCAAAAAGGGAGGAAATAAAAGCAGAAGTAAAAAAAAATGCTGGAGTTGGGGATCATCGAAGAATCCCACAGTCAGTGGTCCAGCCCAATCGTGCTGGTGCCCAAACCTGATGGCACCACAAGATTTTGCAACGACTTCCGGCGACTAAACGAAGTATCCCAGTTGGCCGCGTACCCCATACCTCGCATAGATGAGCTAGTGGACCGTCTGGGTAATGTCCGGTACTTGACTACCCTAGACTTGACAAAGGAGTACTGGCAGATTCCCCTTGCGGAAGACACAAAAGAAAAGACTGCATTCTCTACACCAGAGGGTCTTTTTCAATATACTGTCCTCCCTTTTGGACTATATGGGGCCCCAGCTACCTTCCAGCGCCTCATGAACAAACTATTATGCCCGCATAACAGTTATGCTGCTGCCTACTTGGATGATGTGGTCATTCATAGCCCAGACTGGGAAACCCACCTGGAGAAGATGGAGGCAGTCCTTGATACCTTCAGGCGAGCTGGCCTTACAGCAAACCCTGCCAAGTGCGCTGTAGGGTTTACGGAGGCCAAATATCTTGGCTACGTTGTGGGAAAAGGTCTGGTAAAACCCGAAGTGAACAAGTTAGAGGCCATCCAAAATTGGCCCCGACCAAGTCGCAAGAAACAAGTCCGGGCGTTCCTAGGTGTGTTGGGGTATTACCGATGATTTATCCCCCACTTTGCCACAAGGGCAAGCCCCCTGACAGACCTAGTGAAAGCCTGTGGATGTGATCTGGTGAGATGGTCTGACGCAGGAGAGGAAGCATGCACAGACCTATGGACTGCCCTCTGCAGTAACCCCGTACTTATAGCCCCTGATTTCACGAAGGAGTTTATCCTGCAGACGGATGCATCAGAAGTAGGGTTCGGCGCCGTTCTATCACAGATGGTCGGGGAGGAGGAACACCCAATTCTATACCTCAGTTGGAAACTCCTTCCAAGGGAACAAAAATATGCAGTGGTGGAGAGAGAATGCCTCGCTGTAAAATGGGCCATGGAAACATTGTGCTACTACCTGCTCGGGCGCAGATTTGTCCTTGTGACCGACCATGCCCCTCTTCAATGAATGCAGCGGAACAAGGAGAAGAACCTCGCTGGCCCCTGCCCAACTGACTGGACCTGCTGTCACAGGATCACGGTCGGCTCCTGCACCCCAACCTTGCATCCCTCCACCTTTCAGCATGGATGCTGCGTGGCTGAACCCGGAGGAGCGAACCTGCTCAGATGAGGTCCAACAGGTCTTCCTTAGCCAAGTGGACGAGGTTTTCCCATGGGGCGTCAGAGTGTGGCATCTCTTCCCCATGCTCTTCCGTACAGTCTATCTTAGACTACCTGCTCCATTTGAGGAAGCAGAGCTGGGCACACTCTCTTCCATTAGAGTGCAGCTTGTGGCCATCTCTGCTTTTCACTCACTGATCCATGGCCAGATGGTGTTTTCTTATGACATGATGGTCAGATTCTTGAGTGGCCTCAAGAAACAATTCCCACAGGTACGGACTCCTGTCCTGCAGTGGGATCTTCACTTGGTCCTCTCTAGGCTCACCGGCCCGCCCTTTGAGCCGCTGGGTTCCTGCTCTCTTTTCCACCTGTTATGGAAGGTCACGTTCCTAGTGGTGGTGACGTCGGCAAGACGGGTCTCTAAAATTAAAGCCTTCGCTTCAGGACCTCTATACATGGTCTTCCACAAAGATAAGGTTAAATTGCTGCCCTACCCGGCCTTCCTGCCAAAGATGGTCTCCACTATGAACTAAGACATCTTCGTCCCAATGTTCTGTCCCAGACTGTACAAGACCAGTGAGGAGAGGCGTCTTCACGGCTTGGACGTCCGGAGGGCCTTGGCTTTCTACTTAGAACATACCAAGCTTTTCCGAAAATTGACTCAACTCTTCATCGCTACAGCAGATAGGATGAAGGGTCACCCAGTGTCCTCGCAGAGGATTTCCTATTGGATCACCTTGTGCATAATGACCTGTTACGACCTGGTGGGGATTCCGCTGTCGCCGATTGTCAGAGCCCACTCGACGAGAGTGCAGGCGTCTTCGGCGGCCTTCCTGGTGCACATCCCTATCCAGGACATCTGTAGAGCCGCAACGTGGTCCTCTGTTCACATGTTTACCTCTCATTATGCCATCACTCAGCAGGCCAGAGACGACGCCAGGTTCGGCAGAGCTGTGTTGCAATCTACACATCCGGGAGCTCCTACCCACCTCCAGGGGCACTGCTTTGGAGTCACCTAGTATGGAATGGACATGAGAAAGCACTAGAAGAAGAAAAGACAGTTACCTGTTTTGTAACTGGTGTTCTTCGAGTGTGGGGAGAGCCGGCGGTGCCCCTTATACCACACCATGTGGGCGCCACTCCAGAGGACACCAGAGCCAGTCCCCGACGGATGCTGCTAAGAGGAAAAACTTCCAGCATCTGTGCATGTGGTAAGCATACGCACCTAATATGGAATGGACACGAGCAACACACCTCGAAGAACACCAGTTACGGAAAAGGTACAGTAACTCCTCACTTAGTTGTCCTGGTTAAGGTTGTTTCGTTGTTACATTGCTGATCAATTAGGGAACATGCTCGTTTAAAGTTGTGCAATGCTCCCTTCTAATGTCATTTGTCCGCCGCCTGCTTTGTCCACTGCTTGCAGGAAGAGCAGCCTGTTACAGCTAGCTGGTGGGGGCTTGGAACTAGGGTGGACCGGCAGCCCCGCTATCAGCTCTCTGCTCCCCTAAGTTCCCTGTGCAGCAGCTGCCCAGCAGGCTAGCAATTGCAGCTGTCCCATCCCCCACTGCCATGTGCTGCTTCTGCCCTCTGCCTTGGAGCTGCTCCCTGAGACTCCTGCTTGCTGTGCGGGGGGAGGGAAGGAAGGGTGGGGCTAATGTCAGGATGTCCTCCTCCCCCCTGCTCCTGCACCCCGCTTACCCCATCTTCCACAGAGCAGGAGGGACACACGACAGGGCTCAGGACGGAGGGAGCTTGCTGGCAGCAGCTGCATCCCAGCAAGCTGATCTAATTTAGGGTTACCATATGTCCGGGTTTCCCCGGCTTTTGGTTCTTTAAATAGCCGTCCGGGGGGGAAAGCTAAAAATGTCTGGGATTTCCCCCCAGACGGCTATTTAAAGACCCAAAAGGGGCTGATAGGGCAGCCGCGCTGGGGGAACCGCGGCCAGCCGGCGCCACTCACCTTTCCTCTCTGGGCCCTGGGGCAGTGAGCAGCTGAGAGCTCCCAGTGTGGCGGTGTCAGCCCACGGGGCCCGCCGCCCGGCTGGCAGGAGCCTGCAGAGCACAGCCCTGCCCCTGCCCCGGCACACAGAGAGGAAGCGAGGAGGTCTCGCTCCCCTGTGTGCTGCAGCGGGGCGGGGCTTATAGACTCGGGCAAAGAGACCCCCCTGCCCCTGTCCCCCTCCCCTCGACCCGACCCAACCGTAGGAAGGAGCCAGAGGGACTGGGAGGGACCTGCCTGTTGGATGCTTCCTGGGAGCTGCTCTAGGTAAGCACTGCTGGGCTCAGCTGGCCCCCTGGCAGGTCCCTCTGGGGGGGCTTCCCTCTGCCCTCAGCCCCCACCCTGACTCTGTTCCCTCAGCCTTCCCCGCAGTGTCCCCCCTGTGCCCCCACCCTCAATCCACTGCCCTCAGTCCCTGTCCCTGTTCCAACAGCCTTCCTCACAGTCCCTCCCCTCCCCTCCCTCTGATCATCTCACCCTGCATGGATGTGGAAATCTGTCCTGGATTCCAGGGTGTCGTTAGCCCCTGGGGCAAAAGGTCAGCAGAGGTTTCCAAAGGGAAGTTTGCAGCCTTTGCTCAGACCCAAACATTTTCATTTAAATAAATATCCAAACCCATCCTGACACCCATCTGCTCTGTCCAGATTTGCTGTTATCCTTGTTGAGGCCAAAGTGGTTTGAAAAATTAAAAATCCTTGACACCATTGTGTTGCTTCCCCCTGTGTTGCTCGTTAATCTGATGGACCTGCCAATAATGAATAAAGATGAATGCCCTGGGAGCAGTGTGTCAGGCAGACAGTTTGTCAAGTAGGAAAGTGAATGCTGAAGCCCTCACAAAATGCAGAGGCTTGTCTTAACCTGAGAACTGAAAAAGAGCCAGATACCCTGCATTGGTTTGAAAGTGACAAGAGCCTAGCGACTGACCAGAGCAGCGCCAGGTTTGAAGTGACGAGGGTCTGTGTCATGAAGTCTGCATTTCCACTGAGGACTCTTCCATCGCCAGGGTAGTGCTGGTGCAGGTCTGCCTCCTGGCACAGCAATGCTGAGAGGTGCCAGTGTAGACCCAACCCACTGCCCTCAGCCTCCCCCGCAGTTCCCCCTGTACCTCCCACCCCGAACCCACTGCCTCAGTCCCTGCCCCCATTGATGATCATTGTGAAAAGTATTGCAGGTCTAATAATAATATTTGGCACTTTTGTAATTCACTGTCCAACATGTGTTTTGTGCCCTCCTCTGGTGGCTTTTTAGAGGATAACTGTATAGCTACCAGTTAAGGGAGTTATATCTTGAACTCAAGTAGTAGAAGCTCATGCTTTTAAGTCTGGATGGCTCGGGTTCAATCTTTGGTGACTAGCTATGATGGAGGTTGCTACACTTATAATCCCTTTAATCAGAAATTCTGAATATGCTTTGTTGTAGGCAGAACTAGCCTATAGTTAAGCAACCGAAAATTTAGAATGGGAAGTGTTGACATGTTGGGAAGCCTTATAATTTTGCCAATCTGGAATGAACATCCCATCTGAGGGATGGGGGCGGGGAGAGAGGAGAATGAGACAGGACCAGGAAACTGGGACAAGGAATCCAGAGCGGTAGTGTGGGGCAGTTGAAATCAGATGAGGAGCTGGGGCGGGTTAGACAGCAATAGGATAGACATAGACTGGAGGGGACGGAGAAGAAGGGTCTTTGACTACTAGAGACCACTCTGTTCTCCGAACATTTGATTCATGGGACGCAGGGGAGGGGGAGGAGCAGGGGGTGGAGTCAGGGAGGGGACTTTGGGGAAGGGGCGGAGTTGGGGCGGGGGTGGGGGCCCTTGGAATGTCCTCTTTTTCCAGGACTGCAATATGGTAACCCTAATCTAATTTAACAAGGCAGTGTCCTTAAAGGGGAAATGTGCATTTCTCTCTCACACACATGGTGTGTGTCTCTGTCTCTGTCTGCGATGCTGCTTCCCCTCCCTCCATTGCTGCTGCCTTGTAGAGTGTGAGAGTTAACCCTTGAGGGCTCAGCCAAATGCTAGTTCATCATTTAGCAGTAAGGGAAATATCCCAACCTCTGACTCCTCCACCTCAACCAAACTTCACAATCATCATCACTGTGAACCAGTATTGGTGTCTGGTGAAAAAAAATTCCCTGGAACCTAACCCCCTCATTTACATTAATTCTTATGGGGAAATTGGATTCGCTTAACATCGTTTCGCTTAAAGTCGCATTTTTTCAGGAACATAACTACAATGTTAAGTGAGGAGTTACTGTAACTGTCTTTTGTAAGGGCTACTCATGTAAGTTTTTGGGGTACGTTGAAAGGCTAACGGGATTATATTTTCAATGGAGCTGAAAGCACTTACGTCCCCAGGGGATGCTGAGAACCTCATAGGATAGCACTCTACCATTGGGAAAGTGAGGATTTCAAAGCAACATGACAGATTTTGAAAAACAAATACTCTTTGTATTAAAAAAAAATAAAGACCAGGATGAGAATTGTTTGTAAAATTTACAATGAAAGCTGATCTCTATTAACTGCAATTTATAACTATACAGAGTGGAATATACATTATAACCAAGATTCTACTATTTATTACAGTAATATATATATTTTCATTATATTCTCCTTCACACAAAGGGAAAAGAAAGAAAGAAAAAGGAGAGCTCTAGAGGGGATAAATACAGCCTACTGTGATATTATATTTTGTTGCTTGTATTTAGACCGGGGTCGGCAACATTCGGCACGCGGCTTGCCAGGGTAAGCACCCTGGCGGGCCGGGCCAGTTTTATTTACCTGCTGACGCGGCAGGTTTGGCTGATCGTGGCCCCCACTGGCCGCGGTTCGCCGTCCCGGGCCAATGGGGGTGGCGAGAAGTGGCACGGGCGAGGGATGTGCTGGCTGTGGCTTCTCGCTGCCCCCATTGGCCCGAGATGGCGAACCGCGGCCAGTGGGGGCCGCGATCGGCCGAACCTGCCACGTCAACAGGTAAATAAAACTGGCCCGGCCTGCCAGGGTGCTTACGCTGGCGAGCCACGTGCCGAACATTGCCGACCCCTGGTCTAGACCATAAATATCCACACGTTTATTATGAAGCCTTAATTTGAGGCTACCTATATCATTGCTGTAATCCACTCATCTTCTGTGGTATTGACTCATAATTTCCAGTGTTTTGGTTGTCTTGATGCTATACTGATTGAGAAACTACTGAGTTACTTTTTAGATCATTCAGTAGGCATAGAAATTTTTGAAAGGATTGATGAAATTGATACATGAGTTCGTGTTTAATGTATTCAATCTTTCAATGGGTAGCAAAGCTTTCACATGGAGTAATGATGACCCTGACTCATAATATAATTCTTGTGTACATACAGTGAACTCCAACCTAATTAATGAATGGTGCAGTGTTGCTTTATTTATTATATAACCTTTTTATTATCAGATCAAATGGATTTGCAGTTAATGATTTGGCATCAGTCTTTGTGACTCAAACCATAGCATCATGACCTGAAATTTGAGACATCCCAACTTAGTGGATTCTTTCAAAAAGAGAGTCATAGATTTTGCTATACTAAAAAAGAGCAAGGATCTAATCCTGTAGTCCTTATTGAGGCAAAATTTCTGTTGCCTTCAAGAATACTGACTTCAGTGGGAGTTTTGTCTGAATAAGATCTAGAGAATCGACCTATAATTCTAATATCCTGCCTGCAACCATGCTTCCAGTGTAGTGCTGTATGTGAGGGTGCAGGGAATTGCTTCCTGATCTTGGTGTAACCAGGCACTGAAACAGGATCTTTGATTTCCTGTCTTAGTTTCATAACTATAATTTGCATTGTTAGTAGTTATAAAATATTCCAATATCTTTTTTTACAGTCTAGTCATAGCAACTGACTCCATTAATTACCTTCTCTGGAAATAAAGCCATATGGGGATTAATTTCATTGGGTGTCCTCTTGCTCTCTAGTTATGGAACATGATAAGAAGTAGAGACTAATCTGTTTTATAGCCTTCATAATTCTTGATACCTCAATTAAATCCCATTCTTTTTACCAGGTTACATAATCCTTGTGTTTGCAATCTCTTGTAATATGTCATATAGGAAAATATCACTCTCTCTCTTAACTACCTACATTCCCCTTTTCTGACTGCTTCAGTCTCAGAAAAGTTGACCAGACTTTCAAAGTGAAAAACAGAGACACCTGTCATATGTAGGAGGGAATGGGCTGTGTGATCATTTAGGTGAGAGTCAGGGATCAATACAATGGTGGCTTTTGGTATCTGGGGGAGGAGGGGAGAGAAAAGAGGGTAACTCTAGGGTTACCATATTCAAACATTTAAAAAAGAGGACACTCCACAGGGCCCCGGTCCTGCCCTGGCCCCAACTCTGCCCTTCCCCACCCCCACCCCGCCCCAACCCCACCCCTTCTCTGCCCCCATTCCAACCCCTTCCCCAAAGTCTCTGCCCCCTCTTCTGAGCACCCTGCATTCCCCCTCCTCCCTCCTGCTCTGATCTTGGTTGGGTGTTGCTAAGTGCTTCCCTGCTCCCCACTTGCCCTGCAGCCCCTATGCCCTTGCCTGCCCTGCTCCTCCTCACCCTGCAGCCTCTGCACCCCACTCGCCCTGCAGCCTCTGCACCCCCCCACCCCTGCAGCCTCTGTGCCCTCTGCTCCCCACTCGCCCTGCTGCCTCTGCACCCCCCCGCTCCTGCAGACTCTACACACCCCTCCCCTCCGCCGCCTGCCCTGCTCCCCCCGCTCACCTGGCAGAGGGAGAAATGCAGGCTCCACTTGGAATTAAACACAGTCCCCGCTGCTTTGTGGGGGAGGAGGGAACGGGGGAGGGACTCTGGCTGCTAGAGGCCCTAGTGGCTGTGAGCGGCTTTCAATCAGGCCAGGCGTCCAATCAGCTGCGCCGCACAAGGGGAAGGGGAAAATCTCGGCCATTTCTACTTGATTAGAAATCCCCCTCCCGCCCCGGATGGCCATTTAACACTGAAAAAGCCGGACATATCCAGGGAAACCCAGACGGATGGTAACCCTAAGTAACTCCCTCCATGTTCAGCCAAGCAACAGCTCCTCCAAATTCATTCCTGGCCACACACTCACCTTAAAAAATTAAAACTGTAACAGAGCAAAGTAAAAGATTGTGATAATAGCATTTATCCTTCTGCACCCCTTTATTGTTTTCTCTCAATTCAGACACTTTGTGGCCTGTGCTCTTATTTTGTTAAATTTCCTCTCCTCCAGGTCCTGCTTGAATTCTTCCTCTTCTTCTTTGTAATCCGTATCCTCCCTCTCCTTGTTTTTCTCTTCTTCTAGTCTTTATGCTTTTGTTTGCTCTTTCTTTGCCCATTCCTCCTACCTACTGCCACACTCATTCACTCTGAGTCCTCTGCCTTCTTCTCCCCAGACTCAGAAATGTCTCCCCCATTTCAACCTCTGAGGAGGGAAAACATGGATGTTGAATTGGTCAGGTGCTACAGCAGTCTGGATATGGAAGCAGAGCAGCTTAGCTATTGTGATACCTGGTTCTTAGCTCTGGGATCTGAGGAGGACAGCTTCCCCCTCCCTCTCTCCTGCCCCTCCGCCCCCCCACGGAGTAAGTGAGCAGGGAGGAGCTTGAGTATAGCAGATTGATGGCTCCACATTATGCCCTCCACATGCACACTCCCCACTCTCCCCTCTCCCCCCCACCAGTTAGGTACAGTTGGACCTGATTCCAATGTTGCCAGCTCCTGTGATTATGTGAGAATCCCGGCTTTCATTTAAAAAAAAAGAAGTTTTTAGCCTCTCTGGTTGAAGAGAAAATCTTGAACGTGTGAACCCTAACAGCTCACAAACCAGAAGGCAAATAACCAAAAGCAAAATCTGTACTTTAAGAAACGAAACAAAAAATCCTCACCATTTTTAAATCAGTATCCTGAATCTTTGCAGCCCGACTCCTGATTTTTTTAATGTTTGGGGATTGCGGTGCTATCATGCAGTTTTTCCAGAATAAACTTTATATCTAAATGGTGACGCGTTTAAAAAACAAAACAAAAATCTCTACAGAGCACAGGATGATTGTAAAAGTCAAGAAATGATTAATCAAATTCTCATGAAAGGAATATTTCTTTAAATTCATCCTGTTCATTTAAATGGCATGTTAGTCTCTGTAAGGCCCTGGTCCAGCACTTGGATCTGCGTGGGTCAGATTGTATCTATCCATGTGGCCCCATTTGCAGAATCAGGACCTACATTTGTTAGTACAGCCAGACCTTTTTATTAGTACTATATGAAGATTAGGTTACAGTCAAATTAATTTCTGGTAAAATTCCTTTAAAATCAGTGGAGTTAAGCAAGAAATGTGTAACCTTCAAGGTTTAGTGTTTTGCAGTCCTATGATTTCTATGAAGAATCTAATCCTCAACGGAAATATTTCTGTTTGTTTTGCTACTAGGTCTCTCAAGTTAAAGACATTCTACAGCCCAAAGTTGCCACCTCCCCCCCAAATATTAAAACTAAAATTAAAAAGTACTATCTCTTATCTATGTGCCTACTTGTGATTGTGATTATCATCATCATAGTATCTGAGCAGCTGTGTGCCGATATGCTGTATGAATGTGTTCTCTTTTGAAAAATGATTTTAAAAGTTGGATAGAAAAATATAGAAAATGACTTGAAACGATCCTCCTCTATTTTCCCAGTTTAAATTACTGTTCAGCCACTTTGTCCGTATTAAAGCTGTCAAGTGCCAATGCTGACAGAAGAAGCCATACCTTAAATGACCCTGCAGAATGAAAATCTTATTATCTGCAGTGACAGCTCTTGCAAGTCATAAAGCACAATAGGAGAAAAGTAAACCAACTCAGTGTAATAAAACATGAAAATCAATGTTCGAGATAGTTTCCTCAAGGCAAATACTTTCATCTTTCGAGGACATTTGACCAAACTTAACATCATTCACTGACTGCTTCCGATATCTGCATGGGGAAAAAAAAAAAAGAGACAGAGAGCGAGAACAAGAGAACATTTGTCAGGTCTAAGCAATCTTTTGGGGGGAGAAAGAAACTGACTGAAACCAGTGTAATCCTAATGCAGTCATGCTGTCACTTAGCAATATGCAGGCAGTCAGAGCAATAGTACACGTACTTTCCCTCCTTTTGTCTTCCCCCCCACCCCGCCCAAACTGCCCTCATTCAGTTGGAAAGGGATCTGGTGTTTTTTGCAGAGAGAACCAACCAGGGCCTTACCTTTTAGTCACTCAATATAATTTGCAAGTGAGTTGTTAGAAGGACTCTGTGTGTGTGTGTGTGTGTGTGTGTGTGTGTGTGTGTGTGTGTGTGTGTGTGTGTGTGTGTAATATATATTTTGGCATTTATTTGGTGAACTTTTTTTTTTAAGCATAAAATAAATGTGAAGCCAGGTGGTATGTTTTTTAAAATCTCTGTCTGACACAGACTTTTTAATTATAAAATACATGTTGCACAAGTTGGAAAGGAGTGTTGTGTGGTTTTTAAAGCAGGGTACTGAGGCAGGATTTCTACATTCCATTTGCAAATCTGCCACTACTTAACCTTTTTGTACCTTGGTTTCCCAATCTGTAAAAATGTCTCTAATCATGTTTAGGTAAATTAGAAGGACTCGAGATGTGGATTCAATTCCTGGCTGTTCCACAAACTTCCTATGGGACCTTGCACAAGTCACTTAATTCTTTGTGCCTCAGCAATAATTCTTTCACCCACCCTTCTTCTGTCTTGTTGATTTAGATTGCACACTCCTTAAAAAGTCTATTTTTATTTATGTCACAAAGGATCACCTAGCCCTGTGCTCTAGTTGCTTTGGCATAACTTAACCATACAACAAAATTAATACTCAAATACAACTAAAACATAGCAGTATAATTCAGTATATCCCATTATCAGCAAACTAACAAATAAAAAAGCTCAGATTGCTCTCCCTTGCAACTTTACATTTCCTTTGCTAAGCCTGCAAAATGTTGTCTGTTGTAACTCCTTGCTTTTAAACACAACTTCTGAAAAATTCACAAATATGAGCTGAAATTTCCCAGCTTTGGTCTGTGGAAGGACCAAAATCCCTTCTGCTGTTTTTGTGCATAAGGGTGAAAAAAAGCCAACCCATTTTTCTTACTTGGAGGCATTCTGATTGTACTTTTTACTAGACCTCTAGAATAAAGAATTGTATTTTTAAATGAAATGGTATGGACTATGCACTTAAGGCAGATAGAGTTAGTCTCTGATTTGCAACCACAAAAATGCTTTAAATTTTACCCACACAAGTAGTAGTTCATTGAGAGTCAAGACAACATCATGTGTGAGTGTCCGTTTGCAAGATTCAGGCCACAACTTTGTAGATTTCACTATGCCTAGAAGCGTGGGAGTGGACCACATCCACCCTGACTGAATTGGCCTTGTCAGCACTGGTTCTCCACTTGTAAGGTAACTCCCTTCTCTTCATGTGCCAGTATTTGTTTATGGCTGCATCTGTAATTTTCACTCCATGCATCTGAAGAAGTGGGTTTTAACCCACAAAAGCTTATGCCCAAATAAATCTGTTAGTCTTTAAGGTGCCACTGGACTCCTCGTTGTTTTTGTGGATACAGCCTAACACGGCTACCCCTCTGATCTTTTGTGACACTTCCTGATTTTCACTAATAAGGCATTTACTTCCATTGTAATCACACACACTACTCTGTGTCCTTCCTCCTGCTGGAGCAGAAGCAGATATGGCTAATGAATCAAGGAGCTGTGACTGGCTCTCTGATGGCTCACTGCTTTTATGCCCTCCACTGAGCAGATTTTGGCTCAGGAGAGAATATGGCCCAAAATCTAGACATTGCTTTCACATATTGAAGAGTGACTTCCTGCTTCTTTGGGAATTAATAATTTGGGAATATTTATAGTGTTTGCAGCCAGGGAGATAGTGCAGGAGAATGGAGCAATCGTTCAAATATGCTTGGTTCACTGTTTTGCCAGCATACAGCTCGGTACAACGTATACAATGTTTGTCACATTTTCTGGGTATGAAATGCCTGTCTTAAGCCATATTAAAGTCCCTGTTAAATGTGAGGAAAAGATTTAACGATAGTAAGCTGTATAGGTTGATTTACTTGCTCAAACAGCAGTATCTAACGGAACCAGTGTCTTTCACCTGGACAAAACAGAACTTTCTTCTTCAGGTAGTGTCCCTATGGATGCTTTACTGTAGGTGTGTTTGGGCCCCTGCACCTCTAATCAGAGAATGTAGGTGGCAGTGTCTGTTTGGCCCACACATGCATCCACCCTTCCTCGTGGTCTGCCTGGAGGCTATCTAGCACTGCGTGGGCGAACTGCCTCAGTTCCTTCTCTGCCGCAGTTGAGATCTCCGAAGTAGAGGGGAAGAGGGTGAATTGTGGAGCACCCATAGGGACACACATCTTGAAGAACCGTTGTTACTGCACAAGGTAGGGCTTTGGATTGGAGTCCGTTATTGACAGTAGGACTGTGGAGCTGAAGATGGTATCAGAGGCTGAGTCCCGAATAATTGCATAGTGTTCCGCGAAAGTGTGGGCAGAGGCCCAGGTTACTGCCCTGCAGATTTCTGAGATGGGGACATCTTTAACAAACGCAACTGAAGTAAGTACGTAAACTGGACTGTTACTTGCTCTGTCTCAGGCCGAGGGCGGTTGAGAAGGAACTGAGGGTGGTTTGCCCACGCAACGCTAGATAGCCTCGATGCAGATCACAAGGGAGGGAGGGCGCATGTGCAGGCCGAATGGATTCTGCTACCTAAATTTTCCAATCAGAGGTGCAGGGGGACAGACACAACTATAGTGGAGCACCCATAGGGACACTAGTCAAGAACCATTGTTACTGCACAAGGTGAATAACTTCCTCATACACCAGGATAAGGTAGTGAAAGAATCCAAGATTGACACAGAACTGAGTACCAGGACCCGCCTTGTAAAGCTTAAAGAAAAGGGTAGATTTTACCCTGGAGCCCAGCCATTATCTCACAAACCTAGTGAGAGAAACTGGACACTCAAAGCATCAGTGAACCAAGAGCTGATAATGTCCATGTAGTCAGGTGACAATCAAGGTCAGAAAGAAGTCGCTAGACAGTACCAATTGTAATACCAAACCCATATTCTGAATATGTGGTCACCACTGAGGTGGGTAGGGGGCAATGTGGCCAGCAACATAGCTGCTACTAGCACATCAGGCTGTTCGTGCTGCACCAGGTAAAGACACAGTGCAGTTTACTTCCTCCCCAGAACAGTGGGGAAACTGGGAGATTGTTGGTCTCCAAGGCCTGGAGGCACAAAAGGAGTTAGTGACGCTGAGCATCACAGCGCCTAGAAAATCACTGGAATACACAAAGCCAGAGATGGGCCCCAGGCTCCCTATCCAAGCTTGAGGAGAGATGTGTGCCATAGAATACAATTCACCAAAGCCAGTGTTGCTGGGGAGTTGCCTAAGTTAACCAACAGGAGATGCTGACTAGAGTAGGGTGTGTTAAGCCCCACTCCACTCACAGAGATAGCTGCGTCAGGCTGGGCTGCAGGGAGGTGACAGTGCTGCTAATGATTTACAGCCAGGGACCTTCTTTGGAGTTAAGTGCCTACGCTGTTTTTGCAAGAAGTGGTGGTGGAGGGCAAGGGAGGAAGACCTCATTCATAACCGTTAGCCCAGTGGTCAGGGTACGCACTTGGGATACGAGTTCAAGTCCTCCCTCCATCTGAGGAGAAGGAGATCTGCCATCTCTCGGGTGAGAGCCTAACCGCTGGGCTATGGGATACTCTGACGGTGAGGCTCCCTCGGTCTCTCCTGTTGAAGCTGTTCCACTGTGGATAAATAGTCACTGGAGCAAGAGTTCTAGACCATCGGACTCTGCCATCCTGGGTGACTGCTCTAATCACCAGGCTACACAGTTGTTCTCATGGTTGTCATCTCCCTCAGGCCCAATAAGTCTTTCATTATTTATCCACAGTGGGACAGCTTTAATAGGAAAAGTTTATGGAGCCCATGGCACTTGCCTGAAAAGTGGCAGATCCCTGTTTAAATCCCTTCTACCACTCAGATGAAGGAGGAACTTGAGCTAGGGGTCTCCCACATCCCCAGACAAGCATCTTGACCACTGAGTGAGGTCCTTCCCCTGACTATTCTTTGTGAACGTGTCTGAGAGGCCTTATTTGGTAGGTGTGTTCAGAGGACGCCTACTGGATTGGGCCCCACACACCGCTTTGGTAGCGGAGCAACTGTCTTCCCTGCTTTGTGTATTACTTTGAGCCTTAGGCAGGAGATAGATATCCAGGCACCTATTGGGAAGCAGCAATGTGCATGCGCAAAGGCAGAAACATAGGCACTGAGGGAACTTTTACTGAAAAAATGTAGAGAGTGACTTTAGGCGCCTACAGAGTTCAGTAGGAATTTTGTGGATAACAGTGGTGCCTAAAAGTGGGACTTAAGTCAGGGTTTTAGGTGCCTAAGTACAGTTGTGAATCTAGGCCCAAGTGACAATCTCCTTCCTAGGCTATTCCACAGGCAGTAGTACAATGTTCTCTCCCTTGCTCAGGGCAGATCAGAACTGACGCCACGGTCTAACCCTGTACCTCTTTAGAATGAGTACTGCAGGCTCAGGAAGCAATGCTTATCCACCTAGAGCAATATAGAGCCCTAGTGAAGCTGACTGTATGTCAATTCTCATAACCATGCGTGGAGTCTCTGGAACATAGATGCAGAAAAATTGTGCATAAAATGCTTAACACATCCATTCACCTAGCAACTCTACCTCCACCAAAAGCTGCAAAAATAGCTCGGAAAACATATTTTCCGAAGACATTATTTTTAAGTGTGTTTTAATTACCGTGGCTTTTTTAGAAAATCTTTCAACTTTTAAATGAGTTGTTGTACAGGGACAAGCCTAGGAGGTGGTCAAAGGATTAAGTGGTTGCTTTTAAAACAAGGAAATAAATGTTAAGACAGCAATGCTGTTTGTTTTGCTATAATTGTCAAAACCCACTTCATCTAGCCTGTATTGCGCTACATCAGTGGTGGGCAGCCTGCAGCCCGTCAGGGTAATCTGCTGGAGGGCCGCTAGACAGTTTGTTTACATTTGCACAGCCACCCGCAGCTCCCAGTGGCCATGGTTTGCCGTTCCTGGCCAATGGGAGCCACGGGAAGCGGCGCGGGCCGTAGGGACGTGCTGGCTGCCGCTTCCCACACCTCCTATTTGCCAGGAATGGCAAACTGCGGCCACTGGGAGCTGCGTGCAGCCGTGCAAATGTAAACAAACTGTCTGCCGGCCCGCGGGCCTCAGGTTGCCTACCACTGTACTACATGGTGTGGGGGATAGAGGCTGTGATTTTCCCATTTTGATGCGAAGCAAGCAGGGACTAATTGGCACTGCCTTTAACAGAACTTTAAGTAATGAAAACAATTGTGCATAAATAGAAAAAGGCATGCTGGCCATAATTTCTGTGGAAATGGAAGCAAACCATTTTAGTGACACATTTTATATTGATTTGTGTGAAAAAGAAATGATACTTTTTTGTAGGATTCTATAGCTATTCAGACTGGACAGAAATAATTGCAATGTCAAAAAAAAAAAAAAAAAAAAAAAAAAAAAAAAAAAAAAAAAAAAAAA